>NW_027675381.1:457500-470000 GCF_965601325.2 Salmo salar
CACTGAAAACACACACACACACCGACAACACACACACACACACACCGACAACACACACACACACACCGACAACACACACACACACACACACCGACAACACACACACACACACACACTGACAACACACACACACACCGACAACACACACACACACACACCGACAACACACACACACACACCGACAACACACACACACACACACACACACCGACAACACACACACCGACAACACACACACACACCGACAACACACACACACACAACACACACACACACACCGACAACACACACACACACACACCGACAAAACACACACGCACACACCGACAACACACACACACACACACCGACAACACACCCACAACACACACACACACACACCGACAACACACACACACCGACAACACACACACACACACCGACAACACACACACACACACACCGACAACACACACACACACACACACACACCGACAACACACACACACACCGATAACACACACACACCGACAACACACACACACACACACACACCGACAACACACACACACACCGACAACACACACACACACACCGACAACACACACACACACACACCGACAACACACACACACACACACACCGACAACACACACACACACCGACAACACACACACACACACCGACAACACACACACACACACACACCGACAACACACACACACACACACCGACAACACACACACACACACAACACACACACACACACACCGACAACACACACACACACACACACACACACACACACACACCGACAACACACACACACACACCGACAACACACACACACACACCGACAACACACACACACACACACACACACCGACAACACACACACACCGACAACACACACACACCGACAACACACACACACACACACCGACAAAACACACACACACCGACAACACACACACACACAACACACACACACACACACCGACAACACAAACACACACACACACACACCGACAACACACACACACACACACACACACCGACAACACACACACACACACACACCGACAACACACACACACACACCGACAACACACACACACACAACACACACACACACACCGACAACACACACACACACCGACAACACACACACACACACACCGACAACACACACACACACACACCGACAACACACAAACACACCGACAACACACACACACACAACACACACACACACACACACCGACAACACAAACACACACACACACACACCGACAACACACACACACACACACACCGACAACACACACACACACACACACTGACAACACACACACACCGACAACACACACACACACACACCGACAACACACACACACACACACCGACAACACACACACACCGACAACACACACACACACACACACACACACCGACAACACACACACACACCGACAACACACACACACACAACACCGACAACACACACACACACCGACAACACACACACACACAACACCGACATCACACACACACACACACCGACAACACACACACACACACACACCGACAACACACACACACACACACACTGACAACACACACACACACCGACAACACACACACACCGACAACACACACACACACACACACACCGACAACACACACACACACACACCGACAACACACACACACACAACACACACACAAACACCGACAACACACACACACACACACCGACAACACACACACACACACCGACAACACACACACACACACACCGACAACACACACACACACACACCGACAACACACACACACACACACCGACAACACACACACACACCGACAACACACACACACACACACACACACACACCGACAACACACACACACACACCGACAACACACACACACACAAACACCAGCAACACACACACACATACCGACAACACACACACACACACACCGACAACACACACACACACACACCGACAACACACACACACACACACCGACAACACATACACACACACACCGACAACACACACACACACACCGACAACACACACACACAACACACACACACACACACCGACAACACACACACACAAAGCGACAACACACACATACAAACACACCGACAACACACACACACACACCGACAACACACACACACACCGACAACACACACACACACACACACACACACCGACAACACACACACACACACCGACAACACACACACACACACCGACAACACACACACACACACAAACACCAGCAACACACACACACACTGACAACACACACACACACCGACAACACACACACACACACACCGACAACACACACACACACACCGACAACACACACACACACACACACCGACAACACACACACACACACACACTGACAACACACACACACACCGACAACACACACACACACACACACCGACAACACACACACACACACCGACAACACACACACACACACACACACACCGACAACACACACACCGACAACACACACACACACCGACAACACACACACACACAACACACACACACACACCGACAACACACACACACACACACCGACAAAACACACACGCACACACCGACAACACACACACACACACACCGACAACACACCCACAACACACACACACACACACCGACAACACACACACACCGACAACACACACACACACACCGACAACACACACACACACACACACTGACAACACACACACACACCGACAACACACACACACACACACACCGACAACACACACACACACACCGACAACACACACACACACACACACACACCGACAACACACACACACACACACCGACAACACACACACACACACACCGACAACACACACACACACCGATAACACACACACACCGACAACACACACACACACACACACACCGACAACACACACACACACCGACAACACACACACACACACCGACAACACACACACACACACACCGACAACACACACACACACACACACCGACAACACACACACACACCGACAACACACACACACACACACACCGACAACACACACACACACACACACCGACAACACACATACACACACACCGACAACACACACACACACACAACACACACACACACACACCGACAACACACACACACACACACACACACACACACACACACCGACAACACACACACACACACCAACAACACACACACACACACCGACAACACACACACACACACACCGACAACACACACACACACACCGACAACACACACACACACACACCGACAACACACACACACTCACCGACAACACACACACACACACACACACACACACCGACAACACACACACACACACCGACAACACACACACACACACACCGACAACACACACACACACACACACACCGACAACACACACACACACACACACACACACACACCAACAACACACACACACACCGACAACACACACACACAACACACACACACACACCGACAAAACACACACGCACACACCGACAACACACACACACACACACACCGACAACACACCCACAACACACACACACACACACCGACAACACACACACACCGACAACACACACACACACACACACCGACAACACACACACTCACACACCGACAACACACACACACACACACACACACACACACACACACACCGACAACACACACACACACACACACCGATAACACACACACACCGACAACACACACACACACACACACACACCGACAACACACACACACACACCGACAACACACACACACACACCGACAACACACACACACACACACCGACAACACACACACACAACACACACACACCCACACACACACCGACAACACACACACACACACACACCGACAACACACACACACACACACACACCGACAACACACACACACACACACACTGACAACACACACACACCGACAACACACACACACACACACACCGACAACACACACACACACACCGACAACACACACACACCGACAACACACACACACACACACACACCGACAACACACACACACACCGACAACACACACACACACAACACCGACAACACACACACACACCGACAACACACACACACACAACACCGACATCACACACACACACACCGACAACACACACACACACACACACACCGACAACACACACACACACACACACTGACAACACACACACACACCGACAACACACACACACCGACAACACACACACACACACACACCGACAACACACACACACACACACCGACAACACACACACACACAACACACACACACACACCGACAACACACACACACACACACCGACAACACACACACACACACACACACCGACAACACACACACACACACACCGACAACACACACACACCGACAACACACACACACACAACACCGACAACACACACACACACACCGACAACACACACACACACACACACACACCGACAACACACACACACACACACACTGACAACACATACACACACACACACCGACAACACACACACACCGACAACACACACACACACACACCGACAACACACACACACACACACCGACAACACACACACACACAACACACACACACACACCGACAACACACACACACCGACAACACACACACACACACCGACAACACACACACACACACACCGACAACACACACACACACCGACAACACACACACACACACCAACAACACCCACACACACACCGACAACACACACACACACACCGACAACACACCGACAACACACACACACACCGACAACACACACACACCGACAACACACACACACACACACACCGACAACACACACACACACACACACACACCGACAACACACACACACACACACCGACAACACACACACACACACACTGACAACACACACACACACACACCGACAACACACACACACACACCGACAACACACACACACACACACCGACAACACATAAACACACACACACCGACAACACACACACACACACACTGACAACACACACACATACACACCGACAACACACACACACACACCGACAATACACACACACACACACCGACAACACACACACACACACCGACAACACACACACACACCGACAACACACACACACACACACCGACAACACACACACACACACACCGACAACACACACACACACACACCGACAACACACACACACACACAACACACACACACACACCGACAACACACACACACACACACCGACAACACACACACACACACACACACCGACAACACACACACACCGACAACACACACACACACACACCGACAACACACACACACACCGACAACACACACACACACAACACCGACAACACACACACACACACCGACAACACACACACACACACACACACACCGACAACACACACACACACACACACTGACAACACATACACACACACACACCGACAACACACACACACCGACAACACACACACACACACACCGACAACACACACACACACACACCGACAACACACACACACACAACACACACACACACACCGACAACACACACACACCGACAACACACACACACACACCGACAACACACACACACACACACCGACAACACACACACACACCGACAACACACACACACACACCAACAACACACACACACACACCGACAACACACACACACACACCGACAACACACCGACAACACACACACACACCGACAACACACACACACCGACAACACACACACACACACACACCGACAACACACACACACACACACACACACCGACAACACACACACACACACACACACACCGACAACACACACACACACACACTGACAACACACACACACACACACCGACAACACACACACACACACCGACAACACACACACACACACACCGACAACACATAAACACACACACACCGACAACACACACACACACACACTGACAACACACACACATACACACCGACAACACACACACACACACCGACAACACACACACACACACCGACAACACACACACACCGACAACACACACACACACCGACAACACACACACACACACACCGACAACACACACACACACACACCGACAACACACACACACACACACCGACAACACACACACACACAACACACACACACACACCGACAACACACACACACACACACCGACAACACACACACACACACCGACAACACACACACACACACACACACCGACAACACACACACACACACACCGACAACACACACACACCGACAACACACACACACACACACACCGACAACACACACACACACCGACAACACACACACACACAACACCGACAACACACACACACACACCGACAACACACACACACACACACACACACCGACAACACACACACACACACACACACTGACAACACATACACACACACACACCGACAACACACACACACCGACAACACACACACACACACACCGACAACACACACACACACACACCGACAACACACACACACACAACACACACACACACACCGACAACACACACACACCGACAACACACACACACACACCGACAACACACACACACACACACCGACAACACACACACACACCGACAACACACACACACACACCAACAACACACACACACACACCGACAACACACACACACACACCGACAACACACCGACAACACACACACACACCGACAACACACACACACCGACAACACACACACACACACACACCGACAACACACACACACACACACACACACACCGACAACACACACACACACACACACACACCGACAACACACACACACACACACTGACAACACCCACACACACACACCGACAACACACACACACACACCGACAACACACACACACACACACCGACAACACATAAACACACACACACCGACAACACACACACACACACACTGACAACACACACACATACACACCGACAACACACACACACACACCGACAACACACACACACACACCGACAACACACACACAAACACCGACAACACACACACACACCGACAACACACACACACACACACCGACAACACACACACACACACACCGACAACACACACACACACCGACAACACACACACACACAACACACACACACACACACACCGACAACACAAACACACACACACACACACCGACAACACACACACACACACCGACAACACACACACACACACACACTGACAACACACACACACCGACAACACACACACACACACACCGACAACACACACACACACACACCGACAACACACACACACCGACAACACACACACACACACACACACACACCGACAACACACACACACACCGACAACACACACACACACAACACCGACAACACACACACACACCGACAACACACACACACACAACACCGACATCACACACACACACACCGACAACACACACAAACACACACACACCGACAACACACACACACACACACACTGACAACACACACACACACCGACAACACACACACACCGACAACACACACACACACACACACCGACAACACACACACACACACACCGACAACACACACACACACAACACACACACAAACACCGACAACACACACACACACACACCGACAACACACACACACACACACACCGACAACACACACACACACACACCGACAACACACACACACACACACCGACAACACACACACACACACACCGACAACACACACACACACACCGACAACACACACACACACACACACCGACAACACACACACACACACACCGACAACACACACACACACACACCGACAACACACACACACACACCGACAACACACACACACACACACACACACACACCGACAACACACACACACACACCGACAACACACACACACACAAACACCAGCAACACACACACACATACCGACAACACACACACACACACACCGACAACACACACACACACCGACAACACACACACACACACACCGACAACACATACACACACACACCGACACACACACACACACACCGACAACACACACACACACAACACACACACACACACACCGACAACACACACACACACAGCGACAACACACACATACAAACACACCGACAACACACACACACACACCGACAACACACACACACACCGACAACACACACACACACACACACACACACCGACAACACACACACACACACCGACAACACACACACACACACCGACAACACACACACACACAAACACCAGCAACACACACACACACTGACAACACACACACACACACACCGACAACACACACACACACACACCGACAACACACACACACACACCGACAACACACACACACACACCGACAACACACACACACACACACACTGACAACACACACACACACCGACAACACACACACACACACACCGACAACACACACACACACACCGACAACACACACACACACACACACACACACCGACAACACACACACCGACAACACACACACACACCGACAACACACACACACACAACACACACACACACACCGACAACACACACACACACACACCGACAAAACACACACGCACACACCGACAACACATACACACACACACCGACAACACACCCACAACACACACACACACACACCGACAACACACACACACCGACAACACACACACACACACCGACAACACACACACACACACACCGACAACACACACACACACACACACACCGACAACACACACACACACCGATAACACACACACACCGACAACACACACACACACACACACACCGACAACACACACACACACCGACAACACACACACACACACCGACAACACACACACACACACACCGACAACACACACACACACACACACCGACAACACACACACACACCGACAACACACACACACACACCGACAACACACACACACACACACACCGACAACACACACACACACACACCGACAACACACACACACACACAACACACACACACACACACCGACAACACACACACACACACACACACACACACACACACACCGACAACACACACACACACACCTACAACACACACACACACACCGACAACACACACACACACACACACCGACAACACACACACACACACCGACAACACACACACACACACACCGACAACACACACACACACACACCGACAAAACACACACACACCGACAACACACACACACACAACACACACACACACACACCGACAACACAAACACACACACACACACCGACAACACACACACACACACACACACACCGACAACACACACACACACACACACACCGACAACACACACACACACACCGACAACACACACACACACAACACACACACACACACCGACAACACACACACACACCGACAACAGACACACACACACACCGACAACACACACACACACACACCGACAACACACACACACACCGACAACACACACACACACAACACACACACACACACACACACACCGACAACACAAACACACACACACACACACCGACAACACACACACACACACACACCGACAACACACACACACACACACACTGACAACACACACACACCGACAACACACACACACACACACCGACAACACACACACACACACACCGACAACACACACACACCGACAACACACACACACACACACACACACCGACAACACACACACACACCGACAACACACACACACAACACCGACAACACACACACACACCGACAACACACACACACACAACACCGACATCACACACACACACACCGACAACACACACACACACACACACCGACAACACACACACACACACACACTGACAACACACACACACACCGACAACACACACACACCGACAACACACACACACACACACACACCGACAACACACACACACACACACCGACAACACACACACACACAACACACACACAAACACCGACAACACACACACACACACACCGACAACACACACACACACACCGACAACACACACACACACACACACACCGACAACACACACACACACACCGACAACACACACACACACACACCGACAACACACACACACACACCGACAACACACACACACACACACACACACACACCGACAACACACACACACACACCGACAACACACACACACACAAACACCAGCAACACACACACACATACCGACAACACACACACACACACACCGACAACACACACACACACACACCGACAACACATACACACACACACCGACAACACACACACACACACCGACAACACACACACACACAACACACACACACACACACCGACAACACACACACACACAGCGACAACACACACATACAAACACACCGACAACACACACACACACACCGACAACACACACACACACCGACAACACACACACACACACACACACACCGACAACACACACACACACACCGACAACACACACACACCGACAACACACACACACACACAAACACCAGCAACACACACACACACTGACAACACACACACACACACACCGACAACACACACACACACACACCGACAACACACACACACACACCGACAACACACACACACACACCGACAACACACACACACACACACACTGACAACACACACACACACCGACAACACACACACACACACACCGACAACACACACACACACACCGACAACACACACACACACACACACACACCGACAACACACACACCGACAACACACACACACACACACACTGACAACACACACACACACACAACACACACACACACACCGACAACACACACACACACACACCGACAAAACACACACGCACACACCGACAACACACACACACACACACCGACAACACACCCACAACACACACACACACACACCGACAACACACACACACCGACAACACACACACACACACCGACAACACACACACACACACACCGACAACACACACACACACACACACACACCGACAACACACACACACACCGACAACACACACACACCGACAACACACACACACACACACACACCGACAACACACACACACACCGACAACACACACACACACACCGACAACACACACACACACACACCGACAACACACACACACACACACACCGACAACACACACACACACCGACAACACACACACACACACACACCGACAACACACACACACACACACACCGACAACACACACACACACACCGACAACACACACACACACAACACAAACACACACACACCGACAACACACACACACACAGCGACAACACACACATACAAACACACCGACAACACACACACACACACCGACAACACACACACACACCGACAACACACACACACACACACACACACACCGACAACACACACACACACACCGACAACACACACACACACACCGACAACACACACACACACACAAACACCAGCAACACACACACACACTGACAACACACACACACACACACCGACAACACACACACACACACACCGACAACACACACACACACACACCGACAACACACACACACACACACACCGACAACACACACACACACACACACTGACAACACACACACACACCGACAACACACACACACACCGACAACACACACACACACACACACACACACCGACAACACACACACCGACAACACACACACACACCGACAACACACACACACACAACACACACACACACACCGACAACACACACACACACACACCGACAAAACACACACGCACACACCGACAACACACACACACACACACCGACAACACACCCACAACACACACACACACACACCGACAACACACACACACCGACAACACACACACACACACCGACAACACACACACACACACACCGACAACACACACACACACACACACACCGACAACACACACACACACCGACAACACACACACACCGACAACACACACACACACACACACACCGACAACACACACACACACCGACAACACACACACACACACCGACAACACACACACACACACACCGACAACACACACACACACACACACCGACAACACACACACACACCGACAACACACACACACACACACACCGACAACACACACACACACACACACCGACAACACACACACACACACACCGACAACACACACACACACACAACACACACACACACACACCGACAACACACACACACACACACACACACACACACACACCGACAACACACACACACACACCGACAACACACACACACACACCGACAACACACACACACACACACACACACACCGACAACACACACACACACACCGACAACACACACAC
>NW_027675381.1:475000-510000 GCF_965601325.2 Salmo salar
ACACACACACACACCGACAACACACACACACCGACAACACACACACACACACACCGACAACACACACACACACACACCGACAACACACACACACACAACACACACACACACCGACAACACACACACACACACACCGACAACACACACACACACACCGACAACACACACACACACACACACCGACAACACACACACACACCGACAACACACACACACACACACACCGACAACACACACACACACCGACAACACACACACACACAACACACACACACACACCGACAACACACACACACACACACCAACAACACACACACACACACCGACAACACACACACACACACCGACAACACACCGACAACACACACACACACCGACAACACACACACACCGACAACACACACACACACACACACCGACAACACACACACACACACACACCGACAACACACACACACACACACACACCGACAACACACACACACACACACCGACAACACACACACACACACCGACAACACACACACACACACCGACAACACACACACACACACACCGACAACACATAAACACACACACACCGACAACACACACACACACACACTGACAACACACGCACATACACACCGACAACACACACACACCGACAACACACACACACACACCGACAACACACACACACACACACCGACAACACACACACACACACACACACACACACCGACAACACACACACACACCGACAACACACACACACACAACACACACACACACACACCGACAACACAAACACACACACACACACACACCGACAACACACACACACACACACACACCGACAACACACACACACACACACACACACACCGACAACAAACACACACACCGACAACACACACACACACAACACACACACACCGACAACACACACACACACACACCGGCCACACACACACACAAACACACCGACAACACACACACACACACCGACAACACACACACACACACAGACCGACAACACACACACACACACACCGACAACACACACACACACACCGACAACACACACACACACACACACACACACACACACACACCGACAACACACACACACCGACAACACACACACACACAAACACCAGCAACACACACACACATACCGACAACACACACACACACACACCGACAACACACACACACACACACCGACAACACACACACACACACACCGACAACACATACACACACACACACCGACAACACACACACACACCGACAACACACACACACACACACACACACACACCGACAACACACACACACACACCGACAACACACACACACAGCGACAACACACACACACAAACACACCGACAACACACACACACACACCAACAACGCACACACACACACACCGACAACACACACACACTCACCGACAACACACACACACACACACACACACACACCGACAACACACACACACACACCGACAACACACACACACACACCGACAACACACACACACACACACACACACACACACCGACAACACACACACACACACACACACACACACACACCAACAACACACACACACACCGACAACACACACACACACAACACACACACACACACCGACAAAACACACACGCACACACCGACAACACACACACACACACACCAGCAACACACACACACATACCGACAACACACACACACACACACCGACAACACACACACACACACACACCGACAACACACACACACACACATCGACAACACATACACACACACACCGACAACACACACACACACACCGACAACACACACACACACAACACACACACACACACACTGACAACACACACACACACAGCGACAACACACACATACAAACACACCGACAACACACACACACACACCGACAACACACACACACACCGACAACACACACACACACACACACACACACCGACAACACACACACACACACCGACAACACACACACACACACCGACAACACACACACACACACAAACACCAGCAACACACACACACACTGACAACACACACACACACACCGACAACACACACACACACACACCGACAACACACACACACACACCGACAACACACACACACACACACACCGACAACACACACACACACACACACTGACAACACACACACACACCGACAACACACACACACACACACCGACAACACACACACACACACCGACAACACACACACACACACACACCGACAACACACACACCGACAACACACACACACACCGACAACACACACACACACAACACACACACACACACCGACAACACACACACACACACACCGACAAAACACACACGCACACACCGACAACACACACACACACACACCGACAACACACCCACAACACACACACACACACACCGACAACACACACACACCGACAACACACACACACACACCGACAACACACACACACACACACCGACAACACACACACACACACACACACCGACAACACACACACACACCGATAACACACACACACCGACAACACACACACACACACACACACCGACAACACACACACACACCGACAACACACACACACACACCGACAACACACACACACACACACCGACAACACACACACACACACACACCGACAACACACACACACACCGACAACACACACACACACACACACCGACAACACACACACACACACACACCGACAACACACACAAACACACAACACACACACACACACACCGACAACACACACACACACACACACACACACACACACCGACAACACACACACACACACCGACAACACACACACACACACCGACAACACACACACACACACCGACAACACACACACACACACACCGACAACACACACACACACACACCGACAAAACACACACACACCGACAACACACACACACACAACACACACACACACACACCGACAACACAAACACACACACACACACACCGACAACACACACACACACACACACACACCGACAACACACACACACACACACACCGACAACACACACACACACACCGACAACACACACACACACAACACACACACACACACCGACAACACACACACACACACACCGACCACACACACACACAAACACACCGACAACACACACACACACACACCGACAACACAAACACACACCCCGACAACACACACACACACACACCGACAACACACAACACACACCGACAACACACACACACACACACACACACACACACACACACCGACAACACACACACACACACCGACAACACACACACACAAACACCAGCAACACACACACACATACCGACAACACACACACACACACCGACAACACACACACACACCGACAACACACACACACACCGACAACACACACACACACACCGACAACACACACACACACACACCGACAACACATAAACACACACACACCGACAACACACACACACACACACTGACAACACACACACATACACACAGACAACACACACACACACACACACCGACAACACACACACACACATCGACAACACACACACACACACCGACAACACACACACACACACACACCGACAACACACACACACACACCGACAACACACACACTCACACACACACACCGACAACACACACACACACAACACACACACACACACCGACAACACACACACACACACACCGACAAAACACACACGCACACACCGACAACACACACACACACACACCGACAACACACTCACAACACTCACACACACACACACCGACAACACACACACCGACAACACACACACACACACCGACAACACACACACACACCGACAACACACACACACACACACCGACAACACACACACACACACACCGACAACACACACACACACCGACAACACACACACACACAACACACACACACACACACACACACCGACAACACAAACACACACACACACACACACCGACAACACACACACACACAGACACCGACAACACACACACACACACACACTGACAACACACACACACCGACAACACACACACACACACACCGACAACACACACACACACACACCGACAACACACACACACCGACAACACACACACACACACACACACACACACCGACAACACACACACACACCGACAACACACACACACACAACACCGACAACACACACACACACCGACAACACACACACACACAACACCGACATCACACACACACACACCGACAACACACACACACACACACACCGACAACACACACACACACACACACTGACAACACACACACACACCGACAACACACACACACCGACAACACACACACACACACACACCGACAACACACACACACACACACCGACAACACACACACACACAACACACACACACACACCGACAACACACACACACACACACCGACAACACACACACACACACCGACAACACACACACACACACACACCGACAACACACACACACACCGACAACACACACACACACACACACCGACAACACACACACACACCGACAACACACACACACACAACACACACACACACACCGACAACACACACACACACACACCAACAACACACACACACACACCGACAACACACACACACACACCGACAACACACCGACAACACACACACACACCGACAACACACACACACCGACAACACACACACACACACACACCGACAACACACACACACACACACACCGACAACACACACACACACACACACACCGACAACACACACACACACACACCGACAACACACACACACACACCGACAACACACACACACACACCGACAACACACACACACACACACCGACAACACATAAACACACACACACCGACAACACACACACACACACACTGACAACACACGCACATACACACCGACAACACACACACACCGACAACACACACACACACACCGACAACACACACACACACACACCGACAACACACACACACACACCGACAACACACACACACACACACCGACAACACAAACACACACACACACACACACCGACAACACACACACACACACACACACCGACAACACACACACACACACACACACACACCGACAACAAACACACACACCGACAACACACACACACACAACACACACACACCGACAACACACACACACACACACCGACCACACACACACACAAACACACCGACAACACACACACACACACCGACAACACACACACACACACAGACCGACAACACACACACACACACACCGACAACACACACACACACACCGACAACACACACACACACACACACACACACACACACACACCGACAACACACACACACCGACAACACACACACACACAAACACCAGCAACACACACACACATACCGACAACACACACACACACACACCGACAACACACACACACACACACCGACAACACACACACACACACACCGACAACACATACACACACACACACCGACAACACACACACACACCGACAACACACACACACACACACACACACACACACACCGACAACACACACACACACACCGACAACACACACACACAGCGACAACACACACACACAAACACACCGACAACACACACACACACACCAACAACGCACACACACACACACCGACAACACACACACACTCACCGACAACACACACACACACACACACACACACACCGACAACACACACACACACACCGACAACACACACACACACACCGACAACACACACACACACACACACACACACACACCGACAACACACACACACACACACACACACACACACACCAACAACACACACACACACCGACAACACACACACACACAACACACACACACACACCGACAAAACACACACGCACACACCGACAACACACACACACACACACACCAGCAACACACACACACATACCGACAACACACACACACACACACCGACAACACACACACACACACACACCGACAACACACACACACACACATCGACAACACATACACACACACACCGACAACACACACACACACACCGACAACACACACACACACAACACACACACACACACACTGACAACACACACACACACAGCGACAACACACACATACAAACACACCGACAACACACACACACACACCGACAACACACACACACACCGACAACACACACACACACACACACACACACCGACAACACACACACACACACCGACAACACACACACACACACCGACAACACACACACACACACAAACACCAGCAACACACACACACACTGACAACACACACACACACACACCGACAACACACACACACACACACCGACAACACACACACACACACCGACAACACACACACACACACACACCGACAACACACACACACACACACACTGACAACACACACACACACCGACAACACACACACACACACACCGACAACACACACACACACACCGACAACACACACACACACACACACCGACAACACACACACCGACAACACACACACACACCGACAACACACACACACACAACACACACACACACACCGACAACACACACACACACACACCGACAAAACACACACGCACACACCGACAACACACACACACACACACCGACAACACACCCACAACACACACACACACACACCGACAACACACACACACCGACAACACACACACACACACCGACAACACACACACACACACACCGACAACACACACACACACACACACACCGACAACACACACACACACCGATAACACACACACACCGACAACACACACACACACACACACACCGACAACACACACACACACCGACAACACACACACACACACCGACAACACACACACACACACACCGACAACACACACACACACACACACCGACAACACACACACACACCGACAACACACACACACACACACACCGACAACACACACACACACACACACCGACAACACACACACACACACACACCGACAACACACACACACACACAACACACACACACACACACCGACAACACACACACACACACACACACACACACACACCGACAACACACACACACACACCGACAACACACACACACACACCGACAACACACACACACACACACACACACCGACAACACACACACACACACCGACAACACACACACACACACACCGACAACACAGACACACACACACCGACAAAACACACACACACCGACAACACACACACACACAACACACACACACACACACCGACAACACAAACACACACACACACACACCGACAACACACACACACACACACACACACCGACAACACACACACACACACACACCGACAACACACACACACACACCGACAACACACACACACACAACACACACACACACACCGACAACACACACACACACACCGACCACACACACACACAAACACACCGACAACACACACACACACACCGACAACACAAACACACACCCCGACAACACACACACACACACACCGACAACACACAACACACACCGACAACACACACACACACACACACACACCGACAACACACACACACAAACACACCGACAACACACACACACACACCAACAACGCACACACACACACACCGACAACACACACACACTCACCGACAACACACACACACACACACACACACCGACAACACACACACACCGACAACACACACACACACACCGACAACACACACACACACACACACACACACACACCGACAACACACACACACACACACACACACACACACACCAACAACACACACACACACCGACAACACACACACACACAACACACACACACACACCGACAAAACACACACGCACACACCGACAACACACACACACACACACACCAGCAACACACACACACATACCGACAACACACACACACACACACCGACAACACACACACACACACACACCGACAACACACACACACACACATCGACAACACATACACACACACACCGACAACACACACACACACACCGACAACACACACACACACAACACACACACACACACACTGACAACACACACACACACAGCGACAACACACACATACAAACACACCGACAACACACACACACACACCGACAACACACACACACACCGACAACACACACACACACACACACACACACCGACAACACACACACACACACCGACAACACACACACACACACCGACAACACACACACACACACAAACACCAGCAACACACACACACACTGACAACACACACACACACACACCGACAACACACACACACACACACCGACAACACACACACACACACCGACAACACACACACACACACACACCGACAACACACACACACACACACACTGACAACACACACACACACCGACAACACACACACACACACACCGACAACACACACACACACACCGACAACACACACACACACACACACCGACAACACACACACCGACAACACACACACACACCGACAACACACACACACACAACACACACACACACACCGACAACACACACACACACACACCGACAAAACACACACGCACACACCGACAACACACACACACACACACCGACAACACACCCACAACACACACACACACACACCGACAACACACACACACCGACAACACACACACACACACCGACAACACACACACACACACACCGACAACACACACACACACACACACACCGACAACACACACACACACCGATAACACACACACACCGACAACACACACACACACACACACACCGACAACACACACACACACCGACAACACACACACACACACCGACAACACACACACACACACACCGACAACACACACACACACACACACCGACAACACACACACACACCGACAACACACACACACACACACCGACAACACACACACACACACACACCGACAACACACACACACACACACACCGACAACACACACACACACACAACACACACACACACCGACAACACACACACACACACACACACACACACACACACCGACAACACACACACACACACCGACAACACACACACACACACCGACAACACACACACACACACACACACACACCGACAACACACACACACACACCGACAACACACACACACACACACCGACAACACACACACACACACACCGACAAAACACACACACACCGACAACACACACACACACAACACACACACACACACACCGACAACACAAACACACACACACACACACCGACAACACACACACACACACACACACACCGACAACACACACACACACACACACCGACAACACACACACACACACCGACAACACACACACACACAACACACACACACACACCGACAACACACACACACACACACCGACCACACACACACACAAACACACCGACAACACACACACACACACCGACAACACAAACACACACCCCGACAACACACACACACACACACCGACAACACACAACACACACCGACAACACACACACACACACACACACACACACACACACCGACAACACACACACACACACCGACAACACACACACACAAACACCAGCAACACACACACACATACCGACAACACACACACACACACACACCGACAACACACACACACACACACCGACAACACACACACACACACACACCAACAACACATACACACACACACACCGACAACACACACACACACACCGACAACACACACACACACAACACACACACACACACACACCGACAACACCCACACACACACAGCGACAACACACACACACAAACACACCGACAACACACACACACACACCGACAACACACACACACACACACACACACACACACACCGACAACACACACACACACACCGACAACACACACACACAGCGACAACACACACACACAAACACACCGACAACACACACACACACACCAACAACACACACACACACACACACCGACAACACACACACACACACCGACAACACACACACACACACACACACACACCGACAACACACACACACACACCGACAACACACACACACACACGACAACACACACACACACACACCGACAACACACACACACACACACACACCGACAACACACACACACACACCGACAACACACACACACACACACACACACACCGACAACACACACACACACCGACAACACACACACACACACACACCGACAACACACCCACAACACACACACACACACACCGACAACACACACACACCGACAACACACACACACACACACCGACAACACACACACACACACACCGACAACACACACACACACACACACACACACCGACAACACACACACACACACACACCGATAACACACACACACCGACAACACACACACACACACACACCGACAACACACACAAACACACACCGACAACACACACACACACACCGACAACACACACACACACACACCGACAACACACACACACACAACACACACACACCCACACACACACCGACAACACACACACACACACACACACACCGACAACACACACACACACACACACACCGACAACACACACACACACCGACAACACACACACACACACACCGACAACACACACACACACACCGACAACACACACACACACCGACAACACACACACACACACCGACAACACACACACACACACACCGACAACACATAAACACACACACACCGACAACACACACACACACACACTGACAACACACACACATACATACCGACAACACACACACACACACACACCGACAACACACACACACACATCGACAACACACACACACACACCCCGACAACACACACACACACACACACCGACAACACACACACACACACCGACAACACACACACACACACACCGACAAAACACACACGCACACACCGACAACACACACACACACACACCGACAACACACTCACAACACTCACACACACACACACCGACAACACACACACACACCGACAACACACACACACACACCGACAACACACACACACACCGACAACACACACACACACACACCGACAACACACACACACACACACCGACAACACACACACACACCGACAACACACACACACACAACACACACACACACACACACACACCGACAACACAAACACACACACACACACACACCGACAACACACACACACACACACACCGACAACACACACACACACACACACTGACAACACACACACACCGACAACACACACACACACACACCGACAACACACACACACACACACCGACAACACACACACACCGACAACACACACACACACACACACACCGACAACACACACACACACCGACAACACACACACACACAACACCGACAACACACACACACACCGACAACACACACACATACAACACCGACATCACACACACACACACCGACAACACACACACACACACACACCGACAACACACACACACACACACACTGACAACACACACACACACCGACAACACACACACACCGACAACACACACACACACACACACACCGACAACACACACACACACACACCGACAACACACACACACACAACACACACACACACACCGACAACACACACACACACACACACCGACAACACACACACACACACACCGACAACACACACACACACACACCGACAACACACACACACACCGACAACACACACACACACAACACACACACACACACCGACAACACACACACACACACACCAACAACACACACACACACACCGACAACACACACACACACACCGACCACACACCGACAACACATACACACACCGACAACACACACACACCGACAACACACACACACACACACACCGACAACACACACACACACACACACCGACAACACACACACACACACACACACCGACAACACACACACACACACACCGACAACACACACACACACACCGACAACACACACACACACACCGACAACACACACACACACACACCGACAACACACACACACACACCGACAACACACACACACACACACACCGACAACACACACACACACACACCGACAACACACACACACACACACCGACAACACACACACACACCGACACACACACACACACACAACACACACACACACACCGACAACACACACACACACACACCAACAACACACACACACACACCGACAACACACACACACACACCGACAACACACCGACAACACACACACACACCGACAACACACACACACCGACAACACACACACACACACACACCGACAACACACACACACACACACACCGACAACACACACACACACACACACACCGACAACACACACACACACCGACAACACACACACACACACCGACAACACACACACACACACCGACAACACACACACACACACACCGACAACACATAGACACACACACACCGACAACACACACACACACACACTGACAACACACACACATACACACCGACAACACACACACACCGACAACACACACACACACACCGACAACACACACACACACACACCGACAACACACACACACACACACACACACACACACCGACAACACACACACACACCGACAACACACACACACACACACCGACAACACACACACACACACACACACCGACAACACACACACACACCGACAACACACACACACACAACACACACACACACACACCGACAACACAAACACACACACACACACACACCGACAACACACACACACACACACACACCGACAACACACACACACACACACACACCGACAACAAACACACACACCGACAACACACACACACACAACACACACACACCGACAACACACACACACACACACCGACCACACACACACACAAACACACCGACAACACACACACACACACCGACAACACACACACACACACACACCGACAACACACACACACACACACCGACAACACACACACACACACCGACAACACACACACACACACACACACACACACACACCGACAACACACACACACCGACAACACACACACACACAAACACCAGCAACACACACACACATACCGACAACACACACACACACACACCGACAACACACACACACACACACCGACAACACACACACACACACACCGACAACACATACACACACACACACCGACAACACACACACACACACCGACAACACACACACACACACACACACACACACACCGACAACACACACACACACACCGACAACACACACACACAGCGACAACACACACACACAAACACACCGACAACACACACACACACACCAACAACACACACACACACACACCGACAACACACACACACTCACCGACAACACACACACACACACACACACACACACCGACAACACACACACACACACCGACAACACACACACACACACCGACAACACACACACACACACACACACACACACACCGACAACACACACACACACACACACACACACACACACCAACAACACACACACACACCGACAACACACACACACACAACACACACACACACACCGACAAAACACACACGCACACACCGACAACACACACACACACACACACCGACAACACACCCACAACACACACACACACACACCGACAACACACACACACCGACAACACACACACACACACACACCGACAACACACACACACACCGACAACACACACACACACACACACACACACACACCGACAACACACACACACACCGATAACACACACACACCGACAACACACACACACACACACACACCGACAACACACACACACACACACACCGACAACACACACACACACACCGACAACACACACACACACACACCGACAACACACACACACAACACACACACACCCACACACACACCGACAACACACACACACACACACACACCGACAACACACACACACACACCGACAACACACACACACACACCGACAACACACATACACACCGACAACACACACACACACCGACAACACACACACACACACACCGACAACACATAAACACACACACACCGACAACACACACACACACACACACTGACAACACACACACATACACACCAACAACACACACACACACACCGACAACACACACACACACACCGACAACACACACACACACACACCGACAACACACACACACACACACACACACACCGACAACACACACACACACCGACAACACACACACACACACACCGACAACACACACACACACACACCGACAACACACACACACACCGACAACACACACACACACAACACACACACACACACACACCGACAACACAAACACACACACACACACAAACCGACAACACACACACACACACACACACCGACAACACACACACACACACACCGACAACAAACACACACACCGACAACACACACACACACAACACACACACACCGACAACACACACACACACACACCGACCACACACACACACAAACACACCGACAACACACACACACACAACACACACACACCGACAACACACACACACACACACCGACAACACACACACACACACCGACAACACACACACACACCGACAACACACACACACACACACCGACAACACACACACACACACACCGACAACACACACACACACACACCGACAACACACCGACAACACACACACACACACACACACACACACACACACCGACAACACACACACACCGACAACACACACACACACAAACACCAGCAACACACACACACATACCGACAACACACACACACACACACCGACAACACACACACACACACACCGACAACACACACACACACACACCGACAACACATACACACACACACACCGACAACACACACACACACACCGACAACACACACACACACACACACACACACACACACACCGACAACACACACACCGACAACACACACACACAGCGACAACACACACACACAAACACACCGACAACACACACACACACACCAACACCACACACACACACACACCGACAACACACACACACTCACCGACAACACACACACACACACACACACACACACCGACAACACACACACACACACCGACAACACACACACACACCGACAACACACACACACACACACACACCGACAACACACACACACACACACACACACACACCAACAACACACACACACACCGACAACACACACACACAACACACACACACACACCGACAAAACACACACGCACACACCGACAACACACACACACACACACACCGACAACACACCCACAACACACACACACACACACCGACAACACACACACACCAACAACACACACACACACACACACCGACAACACACACACTCACACACCGACAACACACACACACACACACACACACACCGACAACACACACACACACACACACCGATAACACACACACACCGACAACACACACACACACACACACACACCGACAACACACACACACACACACACACCGACAACACACACACACACACCGACAACACACACACACACACACCGACAACACACACACACACACACACCGACAACACACACACTCACACACTGACAACACACACACACACACACACACACACCGACAACACACACACACACACACACCGACAACACACACACACACACACCGACAACACACACACACACACACACCGACAACACACACACACACACCGACAACACACACACACACACACCGACAACACACATACACACCGACAACACACACACACACACCGACAACACACACACACACACACCGACAACACATAAACACACACACACACACACACACTGACAACACACACACATACACACCGACAACACACACACACACACACACCGACAACACACACACACACACCGACAACACACACACACACACACACCGACAACACACACACACACACCGACAACACACACACTCACACACACACACCGACAACACACACACACAACACACACACACACACCGACAACACACACACACACACACCGACAAAACACACACGCACACACCGACAACACACACACACACACACCGACAACACACCCACAACACTCACACATACACACACACCGACAACACACACACACACCGACAACACACACACACACACCGACAACACACACACACACCGACAACACACACACACACACACAAACCGACAACACACACACACACACACCGACAACACACACACACACCGACAACACACACACACACACACCGACAACACATAAACACACACACACCGACAACACACACACACACACACTGACAACACACACACATACACACCGACAACACACACACACACACACACCGACAACACACACACACACACCGACAACACACACACACACACCGACAACACACACACACACACACACACACACACACACACACCGACAACACACACACACACCGACAACACACACACACACCGACAACACACACACACACAACACACACACACACACCGACAAAACACACACGCACACACCGACAACACACACACACACACACACTGACAACACACACACACCGACAACACACACACACACCGACAACACACACACACACACACCGACAACACACACACACCGACAACACACACACACACACACACACACCGACAACACACACACCGACAACACACACACACACAACACCGACAACACACACACACACACCGACAACACACACACACACACCGACAACATACACACACACACACACACTGACAACACACACACACACACACACCGACAACACACACACACCGACAACACACACACACACACACCGACAACACACACACACACACACCGACAACACACACACACACAACACACACACACACACCGACAACACACACACACACACACACCGACAACACACACACACACACCGACAACACACACACACACACACACCGACAACACACACACACACACACCGACAACACACACACACACACCGACAACACACACACACACACACCGACAACACACACACACACGGAAAACACACACACACACAACACACACACACACACCGACAACACACACCAACAACACACACACACACACCGACAACACACCGACAACACACACACACACCGACAACACACACACACCGACAACACACACACACCGACAACACACACACACACACACACACCGACAACACACACACACACACACCGACAACACACACACACACACACCAACAACACACACACACACACACACACACACACCGACAACACACACACACACCGACAACACACACACACACACACACCGACAAAACACACACACACACACCGACAACACACACACACACCGACAACACACACACACACAACACACACACACACACACACACCGACAACACAAACACACACACACACACACACCGACAACACACACACACACACACACACACCGACAACACACAAACACACACACACACACACCGACAACAAACACACACACCGACAACACACACACACACACACCGACCACACACACACACAAACACACCGACAACACACACACACACACCGACAACACACACACACACACCGACAACACACACACACACACACCGACAACACACACACACACACCGACAACACACACACACACACACACTGACAACACACACACATACACACCGACAACACACACACACACACCGACAACACACACACACACACCGACAACACACACACACACACACCGACAACACACACACACACACACACACACACACCGACAACACACACACACACCGACAACACACACACACACACACCGACAACACACACACACACACACCGACAACACACACACAAACCGACAACACACACACACACAACACACACACACACACACACACCGACAACACAAACACACACACACACACCGACAACACACACACACACACACACACCGACAACACACACACACACACACACACACACCGACAACAAACACACACACCGACAACACACACACACACAACACACACACACCGACAACACACACACACACCGACAACACACACACACACACACACCGACAACACACACACACACACCGACAACACACACACTCACACACACACACCGACAACACACACACACAACACACACACACACACCGACAACACACACACACACACACCGACAAAACACACACGCACACACCGACAACACACACACACACACACCGACAACACACCCACAACACTCACACATACACACACACCGACAACACACACACACACCGACAACACACACACACACACCGACAACACACACACACACCGACAACACACACACACACACACAAACCGACAACACACACACACACACACCGACAACACACACACACACCGACAACACACACACACACACACCGACAACACATAAACACACACACACCGACAACACACACACACACACACTGACAACACACACACATACACACCGACAACACACACACACACACACACCGACAACACACACACACACACCGACAACACACACACACACACCGACAACACACACACACACACACACACACACACACACACACCGACAACACACACACACACCGACAACACACACACACACCGACAACACACACACACACAACACACACACACACACCGACAAAACACACACGCACACACCGACAACACACACACACACACACACTGACAACACACACACACCGACAACACACACACACACCGACAACACACACACACACACACCGACAACACACACACACCGACAACACACACACACACACACACACACCGACAACACACACACCGACAACACACACACACACAACACCGACAACACACACACACACACCGACAACACACACACACACACCGACAACATACACACACACACACACACTGACAACACACACACACACACACACCGACAACACACACACACCGACAACACACACACACACACACCGACAACACACACACACACACACCGACAACACACACACACACAACACACACACACACACCGACAACACACACACACACACACACCGACAACACACACACACACACCGACAACACACACACACACACACACCGACAACACACACACACACACACCGACAACACACACACACACACCGACAACACACACACACACACACCGACAACACACACACACACGGAAAACACACACACACACAACACACACACACACACCGACAACACACACCAACAACACACACACACACACCGACAACACACCGACAACACACACACACACCGACAACACACACACACCGACAACACACACACACCGACAACACACACACACACACACACACCGACAACACACACACACACACACCGACAACACACACACACACACACCAACAACACACACACACACACACACACACACACCGACAACACACACACACACCGACAACACACACACACACACACACCGACAAAACACACACACACACACCGACAACACACACACACACCGACAACACACACACACACAACACACACACACACACACACACCGACAACACAAACACACACACACACACACACCGACAACACACACACACACACACACACACCGACAACACACAAACACACACACACACACACCGACAACAAACACACACACCGACAACACACACACACACACACCGACCACACACACACACAAACACACCGACAACACACACACACACACCGACAACACACACACACACACCGACAACACACACACACACACACCGACAACACACACACACACACCGACAACACACACACACACACACACTGACAACACACACACATACACACCGACAACACACACACACACACCGACAACACACACACACACACCGACAACACACACACACACACACCGACAACACACACACACACACACACACACACACCGACAACACACACACACACCGACAACACACACACACACACACCGACAACACACACACACACACACCGACAACACACACACAAACCGACAACACACACACACACAACACACACACACACACACACACCGACAACACAAACACACACACACACACCGACAACACACACACACACACACACACCGACAACACACACACACACACACACACACACCGACAACAAACACACACACCGACAACACACACACACACAACACACACACACCGACAACACACACACACACCGACCACACACACACACAAACACACCGACAACACACACACACACAACACACACACACACACCGACAACACACACACACACACACCGACAACACACACACACACACCGACAACACACACACACACACCGACAACACACACACACACACACCGACAACACACACACACACACACCGACAACACACACACACACACACCGACAACACACACACACACACCGACAACACACACACACACACACACACACACCGACAACACACACACACCGACAACACACACACACACAAACACCAGCAACACACACACACATACCGACAACACACACACACACACACCGACAACACACACACACACACACCGACAACACACACACACACACACCGACAACACATACACACACACACACCGACAACACACACACACACACCGACAACACACACACACACACACACACACACACACACACACACCGACAACACACACACACACACCGACAACACACACACACAGCGACAACACACACACACAAACACACCGACAACACACACACACACCAACACCACACACACACACACACCGACAACACACACACACTCACCGACAACACACACACACACACACACACACACACCGACAACACACACACACACACCGACAACACACACACACACCGACAACACACACACACACACACACACACACCGACAACACACACACACAACACACACACACACACACCGACAACACACACACACACCGACAACACACACACACACACACCGACAACACATAAACACACACACACCGACAACACACACACACACACACTGACAACACACACACATACACACCGACAACACACACACACACACACCGACAACACACACACACACACCGACAACACACACACACACACACCGACAACACACACACACACACACACACACACACACACACACCGACAACACACACACACACCGACAACACACACACACACAACACACACACACACACACACACACACACACACACACCGACAACACACACACACACCGACAACACACACACACACAACACACACACACACACCGACAAAACACACACACACACACCGACAACACACACACACACAAACACCAGCAACACACACACACACACCGACAACACACACACACACACACACTGACAACACACACACACCGACAACACACACACACACACACCGACAACACACACACACACACACCGACAACACACACACACCGACAACACACACACACACCGAAAACACAAACACACACAACACACACACACACACCGACAACACACACCAACAACACACACACACACACCGACAACACACCGACAACACACACACACACCGACAACACACACACACCGACAACACACACACACCGACAACACACACACACACACACACCGACAACAACACACACACACACCGACAACACACACACACACACACCGACAACACACACACACACACACACACACACACCGACAACACACACACACACCAACAACACACACACACACACACACCGACAAAACACACACACACACACACCGACAACACACACACACACAACACACACACACACACACACACCGACAACACAAACACACACACACACACACACCGACAACACACACACACACACACACACCGACAACACACAAACACACACACACACACACCGACAACAAACAAACACACCGACAACACACACACACACAACACACACACACCGACAACACACACACACACACACCGACCACACACACACACAAACACACCGACAACACACACACACACACCGACAACACACACACACACACCGACAACACACACACACACACACCGACAACACACACACACACACACCGACCACACACACACACAAACACACCGACAACACACACACACACACCGACAACACACACACACACCGACAACACACACACACCGACAACACACACACACACACCGACAACACACACACACACACACACTGACAACACACACACATACACACCGACAACACACACACACACACCGACAACACACACACACACACCGACAACACACACACACACCGACAACACACACACACACACACACACACACCGACAACACACACACACACCGACAACACACACACACACACACCGACAACACACACACACACACACCGACAACACACACACAAACCGACAACACACACACACACAACACACACACACACACACACACACACCGACAACACAAACACACACACACACACACACCGACAACACACACACACACACACACACCGACAACACACACACACACACACACACACACACCGACAACAAACACACACACCGACAACACACACACACACAACACACACACACCGACAACACACACACACACCGACCACACACACACACAAACACACCGACAACACACACACACACAACACACACACACACACCGACAACACACACACACACCGACAACACACACACACACCGACAACACATAAACACACACACACCGACAACACACACACACACACACTGACAACACACACACATACACACCGACAACACACACACACACACACACCGACAACACACACACACACACCGACAACACACACACACACACCGACAACACACACACACACACACACACACACACCGACAACACACACACACACCGACAACACACACACACACCGACAACACACACACACACAACACACACACACACACCGACAAAACACACACGCACACACCGACAACACACACACACACACACACACACCGACAACACACACACACACACAACACCAGCAACACACACACACACACCGACAACACACACACACACACACACTGACAACACACACACACCGACAACACACACACACACACACCGACAACACACACACACACCGACAACACACACACACCGACAACACACACACACACACACACCGACAACACACACACACACCGACAACACACACACACACAACACCGACAACACACACACACACACCGACAACACACACACACACACCGACAACATACACACACACACACACACTGACAACACACACACACACACACACCGACAACACACACACACCGACAACACACACACACACACACACACCGACAACACACACACACACACACCGACAACACACACACACACAACACACACACACACACCGACAACACACACACACACACACACACCGACAACACACACACACACACCGACAACACACACACACACACACACCGACAACACACACACACACACACCGACAACACACACACACACACCGACAACACACACACACACACACACACGACAACACACACACACCGAAAACACACACACACACAACACACACACACACACCGACAACACACACCAACAACACACACACACACACCGACAACACACCGACAACACACACACACACCGACAACACACACACACCGACAACACACACACACCGACAACACACACACACACACACACACCGACAACACACACACACACACACCGACAACACACACACACACACACCGACAACACACACACACACACACACACACACACCGACAACACACACACACACCGACAACACACACACACACACACACCGACAAAACACACACACACACACACCGACAACACACACACACACCGACAACACACACACACAACACACACACACACACACACACCGACAACACAAACACACACACACACACACACCGACAACACACACACACACACACAAACCGACAACACACAAACACACACACACACACACCGACAACAAACACACACACCGACAACACACACACACACAACACACACACACCGACAACACACACACACACACACCGACCACACACACACACAAACACACCGACAACACACACACACACACCGACAACACACACACACACACCGACAACACACACACACACACACCGACAACACACACACACACACCGACAACACACACCGACAACACACACACACACAAACACCAGCAACACACACACACATACCGACAACACACACACACACACACCGACAACACACACACACACACCGACAACACACACACACACACACACCGACAACACATACACACACACACACCGACAACACACACACACACACCGACAACACACACACACACACACACACACACACACCGACAACACACACACACACACCGACAACACACACACACACACCGACAACACACACACACACACACCGACAACACACACACACACACACCGACAACACACACACACACACCGACAACACACACACACACACACCGACAACACACACACACACCGACAACACACACACACACAACACACACACACCGACAACACACACACGCACACACCGACAACACACACACACACACACACCGACAACACACCCACAACACACACACACACACACCGACAACACACACACACCGACAACACACACACACACACACACCGACAACACACACACACACACCGACAACACACACACACACACACACACACACCGACAACACACACACACACACACACCGACAACACACACACACCGACAACACACACACACCGACAACACACACACACACCGACAACACACACACACACACACACACCGACAACACACACACACACACCGACAACACACACACACACACACACACACACACGACAACACACACACACACCGACAACACACACACACACACACACCGACAAAACACACACACACACACCGACAACACACACACACACCGACAACACACACACACACAACACACACACACACACACACACCGACAACACAAACACACACACACACACACACCGACAACACACACACACACACACACACACCGACAACACACACACACACACACACACACACCGACAACAAACACACACACCGACAACACACACACACACACACCGACCACACACACACACAAACACACCGACAACACACACACACACACCGACAACACACACACACACACCGACAACACACACACACACACACCGACAACACACACACACACACCGACAACACACACACACACACACACTGACAACACACACACATACACACCGACAACACACACACACACACCGACAACACACACACACACACCGACAACACACACACACACACACCGACAACACACACACACACACACACACACACACCGACAACACACACACACACCGACAACACACACACACACACACCGACAACACACACACACACACACCGACAACACACACACAAACCGACAACACACACACACACAACACACACACACACACACACACCGACAACACAAACACACACACACACACCGACAACACACACACACACACACACACCGACAACACACACACACACACACACACACACCGACAACAAACACACACACCGACAACACACACACACACAACACACACACACCGACAACACACACACACACCGACCACACACACACACAAACACACCGACAACACACACACACACAACACACACACACACACCGACAACACACACACACACACACCGACAACACACACACACACACCGACAACACACACACACACACCGACAACACACACACACACACACCGACAACACACACACACACACACCGACAACACACACACACACACACCGACAACACACACACACACACCGACAACACACACACACACACACACACACACCGACAACACACACACACCGACAACACACACACACACAAACACCAGCAACACACACACACATACCGACAACACACACACACACACACCGACAACACACACACACACACACCGACAACACACACACACACACACCGACAACACATACACACACACACACCGACAACACACACACACACACCGACAACACACACACACACACACACACACACACACACACACACACACACCGACAACACACACACACACACCGACAACACACACACACAGCGACAACACACACACACAAACACACCGACAACACACACACACACCAACACCACACACACACACACACCGACAACACACACACACTCACCGACAACACACACACACACACACACACACACACCGACAACACACACACACACACCGACAACACACACACACACCGACAACACACACACACACACACACACACACCGACAACACACACACACACACACACACACACACACACACCAACAACACACACACACACCGACAACACACACACACAACACACACACACACACACCGACAACACACACACACACCGACAACACACACACACACACACCGACAACACATAAACACACACACACCGACAACACACACACACACACACTGACAACACACACACATACACACCGACAACACACACACACACACACCGACAACACACACACACACACCGACAACACACACACACACACACCGACAACACACACACACACACACACACACACACACACACCGACAACACACACACACACCGACAACACACACACACACAACACACACACACACACCGACAAAACACACACACACACACCGACAACACACACACACACAAACACCAGCAACACACACACACACACCGACAACACACACACACACACACACTGACAACACACACACACCGACAACACACACACACACACACCGACAACACACACACACACACACCGACAACACACACACACCGACAACACACACACACACCGAAAACACAAACACACACAACACACACACACACACCGACAACACACACCAACAACACACACACACACACCGACAACACACCGACAACACACACACACACCGACAACACACACACACCGACAACACACACACACCGACAACACACACACACACACACACACCGACAACATACACACACACACACCGACAACACACACACACACACACCGACAACACACACACACACACACACACACACACCGACAACACACACACACACCAACAACACACACACACACACACACCGACAAAACACACACACACACACACCGACAACACACACACACACAACACACACACACACACACACACCGACAACACAAACACACACACACACACACACCGACAACACACACACACACACACACACCGACAACACACAAACACACACACACACACACCGACAACAAACACACACACCGACAACACACACACACACAACACACACACACCGACAACACACACACACACACACCGACCACACACACACACAAACACACCGACAACACACACACACACACCGACAACACACACACACACACCGACAACACACACACACACACACCGACAACACACACACACACACACCGACCACACACACACACAAACACACCGACAACACACACACACACACCGACAACACACACACACACCGACAACACACACACACCGACAACACACACACACACACCGACAACACACACACACACACACACTGACAACACACACACATACACACCGACAACACACACACACACACCGACAACACACACACACACACCGACAACACACACACACACCGACAACACACACACACACACACACACACACACCGACAACACACACACACACCGACAACACACACACACACACACCGACAACACACACACACACACACCGACAACACACACACAAACCGACAACACACACACACACAACACACACACACACACACACACACACCGACAACACAAACACACACACACACACACACCGACAACACACACACACACACACACACCGACAACACACACACACACACACACACACACACCGACAACAAACACACACACCGACAACACACACACACACAACACACACACACCGACAACACACACACACACCGACCACACACACACACAAACACACCGACAACACACACACACACAACACACACACACACACACCGACAACACACACACACACCGACAACACACACACACACCGACAACACATAAACACACACACACCGACAACACACACACACACACACTGACAACACACACACATACACACCGACAACACACACACACACACACACCGACAACACACACACACACACCGACAACACACACACACACACCGACAACACACACACACACACACACACACACACCGACAACACACACACACACCGACAACACACACACACACCGACAACACACACACACACAACACACACACACACACCGACAAAACACACACGCACACACCGACAACACACACACACACACACACACACCGACAACACACACACACACACAAACACCAGCAACACACACACACACACCGACAACACACACACACACACACACTGACAACACACACACACCGACAACACACACACACACACACCGACAACACACACACACACCGACAACACACACACACCGACAACACACACACACACACACACACACCGACAACACACACACACACCGACAACACACACACACACAACACCGACAACACACACACACACACCGACAACACACACACACACACCGACAACATACACACACACACACACACTGACAACACACACACACACACACACCGACAACACACACACACCGACAACACACACACACACACACACACCGACAACACACACACACACACACCGACAACACACACACACACAACACACACACACACACCGACAACACACACACACACACACACACCGACAACACACACACACACACCGACAACACACACACACACACACACCGACAACACACACACACACACACCGACAACACACACACACACACCGACAACACACACACACACACACACACTGACAACACACACACACCGAAAACACACACACACACAACACACACACACACACCGACAACACACACCAACAACACACACACACACACCGACAACACACCGACAACACACACACACACCGACAACACACACACACCGACAACACACACACACCGACAACACACACACACACACACACACCGACAACACACACACACACACACCGACAACACACACACACACACACCGACAACACACACACACACACACACACACACACCGACAACACACACACACACCGACAACACACACACACACACACACCGACAAAACACACACACACACACACCGACAACACACACACACACCGACAACACACACACACAACACACACACACACACACACACCGACAACACAAACACACACACACACACACACCGACAACACACACACACACACACAAACCGACAACACACAAACACACACACACACACACCGACAACAAACACACACACCGACAACACACACACACACAACACACACACACCGACAACACACACACACACACACCGACCACACACACACACAAACACACCGACAACACACACACACACACACACCGACAACACACACACACACACCGACCACACACACACACACACACCGACAACACACACACACACACCGACAACACACACACACCGACAACACACACACACACAAACACCAGCAACACACACACACATACCGACAACACACACACACACACACCGACAACACACACACACACACCGACAACACACACACACACACACACCGACAACACATACACACACACACACCGACAACACACACACACACACCGACAACACACACACACACACACACACACACACACCGACAACACACACACACACACCGACAACACACACACACACACCGACAACACACACACACACACACCGACAACACACACACACACACACCGACAACACACACACACACACCGACAACACACACACACACACACCGACAACACACACACACACCGACAACACACACACACACAACACACACACACCGACAAAACACACACGCACACACCGACAACACACACACACACACACACCGACAACACACCCACAACACACACACACACACACCGACAACACACACACACCGACAACACACACACACACACACACCGACAACACACACACACACACCGACAACACACACACACACACACACACACACCGACAACACACACACACACACACACCGATAACACACACACACCGACAACACACACACACCGACAACACACACACACACCGACAACACACACACACACACACACACCGACAACACACACACACACACCGACAACACACACACACACACACACACACACACTGACAACACACACACACACCGACAACACACACACACACAACACACACACACACCGACAAAACACACACGCACACACCGACAACACACACACACACACACACCGACAACACACCCACAACACACACACACACACACCGACAACACACACACACCGACAACACACACACACACACACACCGACAACACACACACACACACACCGACAACACACACACACACACCGACAACACACACACACACACACCGACAACACACACACACACAACACACACACACCCACACACACACCGACAACACACACACACACACACACCGACAACACACACACACACACACACACACACCGACAACACACACACACACCGACAACACACACACACACACACACCGACAACACACACACACACACCGACAACACACACACACACCGACAACACACACACACACACCGACAACACACACACACACACACCGACAACACATAAACACACACACACCGACAACACACACACACACACACTGACAACACATAAACACACACACACCGACAACACACACACACACACACACTGACAACACACACACATACACACCGAAAACACACACACACACACCGACAACACACACACACACACCGACAACACACACACACACACCGACAACACACACACACACACACACACCGACAACACACACACACACCGACAACACACACACACACACACCGACAACACACACACACACACACCGACAACACACACACACACCGACAACACACACACACACACACCGACAACACAAACACACACACACACACCGACAACACACACACACACACACACACACCGACAACACACACACACACACACCGACAACACACACACACACACCGACAACACACACACACAACACACACACACACACCGACAACACACACACACACCGACCACACACACACACAAACACACCGAGAACACACACACACACACCGACAACACACACACACACACCGACAACACACACACACACAACACACACACACACACCGACAACACACACACACACACACCGACCACACACACACACAAACACACCGACAACACACACACACACACCGACAACACACACACACACACCCCGACAACACACACACACACACACCGACAACACACACACACACACACCAACAACACACACACACTCACACACACCGACAACACACACACAAACACCGACAACACACACACACACACACCGACAACACACACACACACCGACAACACACACACACACAACACACACACACACACACCGACAACACAAACACACACACACACACACCGACAACACACACACACACACACACCGACAACACACACACACACACACACCGACAACACACACACACACCGACAACACACACACACACAACACACACACACACACACCGACAACACAAACACACACACACACACACCGACAACACACACACACACACACACACCGACAACACAAACACACACACACACACACCGACAACACACACACACACACACACCGACAACACACACACACACACACACACCGACAACACACACACACACACCGACAACACACACACAACACACACACACACCGACAACACACACACACACACACCGACCACACACACACACAAACACACCGAGAACACACACACACACACCGACAACACACACACACACACCGACAACACACACACACACAACACACACACACACACCGACAACACACACACACACACACACCGACCACACACACACACAAACACACCGACAACACACACACACACACCGACCACACACACACACAAACACACCGAGAACACACACACACACACCGACAACACACACACACACACCGACAACACACACACACACAACACACACACACACACCGACAACACACACACACACACACCGACCACACACACACACAAACACACCGACAACACACACACACACACCGACAACACACACACACACACCCCGACAACACACACACACACACACACCGACAACACACACACACACACCGACAACACACACACACTCACACACACCGACAACACACACACAAACACCGACAACACACACACACACACACCGACAACACACACACACACCGACAACACACACACACACAACACACACACACACACACCGACAACACAAACACACACACACACACACCGACAACACACACACACACACACACCGACAACACACACACACACACACACCGACAACACACACACACACCGACAACACACACACACACAACACACACACACACACACCGACAACACAAACACACACACACACACACCGACAACACACACACACACACACACACCGACAACACAAACACACACACACACACACCGACAACACACACACACACACACACACCGACAACACACACACACACACACACACCGACAACACACACACACACACCGACAACACACACACAACACACACACACACACACCGACAACACACACACACACACACCGACCACACACACACACAAACACACCGAGAACACACACACACACACCGACAACACACACACACACACCGACAACACACACACACACAACACACACACACACACCGACAACACACACACACACACACCGACCACACACACACACAAACACACCGACAACACACACACACACACCGACAACACACACACACACACCCCGACAACACACACACACACACACCGACAACACACACACACACACCGACAACACACACACACACACACACACACACCGACAACACACACACACACACCGACAACACACACACACACAAACACCAGCAACACACACACACATACCGACAACACACACACACACACACCGACAACACACACACACACACACCGACAACACACACACACACACACCGACAACACATACACACACACACCGACAACACACACACACACACCGACAACACACACACACACAACACACACACACACACACCGACAACACACACACACACAGCGACAACACACACACTCACACACACACACCGACAACACACACACACACACACCGACAAAACACACACGCACACACCGACAACACACACACACACACACCGACAACACACTCACAACACTCACACACACACACCGACAACACACACACACACCGACAACACACACACACACACCGACAACACACACACACACCGACAACACACACACACACACCGACAACACACACACACACACACAAACCGACAACACACACACACACACACCGACAACACACACACACACTGACAACACACACACACACACCGACAACACATAAACACACACACACCGACAACACACACACACACACACTGACAACACACACACATACACACCGACAACACACACACACACACCGACAACACACACACACACACCGACAACACACACACACACACCGACAACACACACACACACACACACACCGACAACACACACACACACCGACAACACACACACACACACACCGACAACACACACACACACACACCGACAACACACACACACACCGACAACACACACACACACACACCGACAACACAAACACACACACACACACCGACAACACACACACACACACACACACACCGACAACACACACACACACACACCGACAACACACACACACACACCGACAACACACACACACAACACACACACACACACCGACAACACACACACACACCGACCACACACACACACAAACACACCGAGAACACACACACACACACCGACAACACACACACACACACCGACAACACACACACACACAACACACACACACACACCGACAACACACACACACACACACCGACCACACACACACACAAACACACCGACAACACACACACACACACCGACAACACACACACACACACCCCGACAACACACACACACACACACCGACAACACACACACACACACACCAACAACACACACACACTCACACACACCGACAACACACACACAAACACCGACAACACACACACACACACACCGACAACACACACACACACCGACAACACACACA
>NW_027675381.1:515000-520000 GCF_965601325.2 Salmo salar
CACACACACACACACCGACAACACACACACACACAACACACACACACACACACACCGACAACACACACACACACACAGCGACAACACACACACACAAACACACCGACAACACACACACACCGACAACACACACACACACACCGACAATACACACACACCGACAACACACACACACACACACAAACCGACAACACACACACACACACACCGACAACACACACACACACCGACAACACAAACACACACACTGACAACACATAAACACACACACACCGACAACACACACACACACACACACTGACAACACACACACATACACACCGACAACACACACACACACACACACACCGACAACACACACACACACACACCGACAACACACACACACACCGACAACACACACACACACACACACACACACACACACACCGACAACACACACACACACCGACAACACACACACACACACACCGACAACACACACACACACACACCGACAACACACACACACACCGACAACACACACACACACAACACACACACACACACACCGACAACACAAACACACACACACACACACCGACAACACACACACACACATCGACAACATACACACACACACACACCGACAACACACACACCGACAACACACACACACACAACACACACACACACACCGACCACACACACACACAAACACACCGAGAACACACACACACACACACCGACAACACACACACACACAACACACACACACACACCGACAACACACACACACACACACCGACCACACACACACACAAACACACCGACACACACACACACACACCGACAACACACACACACACACCGACAACACACACACACACACACCGACAACACACACACACACACACACCGACAACACAAACACACACACACACACCGACAACACACACACACACACACACACACCGACAACAAACACACACCGACAACACACACACACACAACACACACACACCGCCAACACACACACACACACACCGACCACACACACACACAAACACACCGACAACACACACACACACACCGACAACACACACACACACACCGACAACACACACACACACACACCGACAACACACACACACACACCGACAACACACACACACACACACACACACACAAACACCAGCAACACACACACACATACCGACAACACACACACACACACACCGACAAAACACACACACACACACCGACAACACACACACACACCGACAACACACACACACACACACACTGACAACACACACACACAGACAACACACACACACACACCGACAACACACACACACACACCGACAACACAGACACACACACACACCGACAACACACACACACACACACCGATAACACACACACACACACTGACAACACACACACACACACCGACAACACACACACACACACACCGACAACACACACACACACACTGACAACACACACACACACACCGACAACACACACACACACACACACACCGACAACACACACACACACACCGACAACACAAACACACACACACACACCGACAACACACACACACACACACACCGACAACACACACACACACAACACACACACACACACCGACAATACACACACACACACACCGACAACACACACACACACAACACACACACACCGACAACACACACACACACACACACACACACACACCGACAACACACACACACACACTGACAACACACACACACACACCGACAACACACACACACACACACACACCGACAACACACACACACACACCGACAACACATACACACACACACCGACAACACACACACACACACCGACAACACACACACACACACCGACAACACACACACACACACAACACACACACACACACCGACAACACACACACACACACACACCGACAACACACACACACACACACACCGACAACACACACACACACACACCGACAACAAACACACACACACACAACACACACACACACACACCGACAACACACACACACACACACACACACACACCGACAACACACACACACACACCGACAACACACACACACACACCGACAACACACACACACACACACACACACCGACAACACACACACACACACCGACAACACACACACACACACACCGACAACACACACACACACACCGACAAAACACACACACACCGACAACACACACACACACAACACACACACACACACACCGACAACACAAACACACACACACACACACCGACAACACACACACACACACACACACACCGACAACACACACACACACACACACCGACAACACACACACACACACCGACAACACACACACACACAACACACACACACACACCGACAACACACACACACACACACCGACCACACACACACACAAACACACCGACAACACACACACACACACCGACAACACACACACACCCCGACAACACACACACACACACACCGACAACACACAACACACACCGACAACACACACACACACACACACACACACACACACACCGACAACACACACACACACACCGACAACACACACACACACAAACACCAGCAACACACACACACATACCGACAACACACACACACACACACCGACAACACACACACACACACACCGACAACACACACACACACACACACCGACAACACATACACACACACACACCGACAACACACACACACACACCGACAACACACACACACACAACACACACACACACACACACCGACAACACACACACACACACAGCGACAACACACACACACAAACACACCGACAACACACACACACCGACAACACACACACACACACCGACAATACACACACACCGACAACACACACACACACACACAAACCGACAACACACACACACACACACCGACAACACACACACACACCGACAACACACACACACACACCGACAACACATAAACACACACACACCGACAACACACACACACACACACACTGACAACACACACACATACACACCGACAACACACACACACACACACACACCGACAACACACACACACACACACCGACAACACACACACACACCGACACACACACACACACACACACACACACACACACACCGACAACACACACACACACCGACAACACACACACACACACACCGACAACACACACACACACACACCGACAACACACACACACACCGACAACACACACACACACAACACACACACACACACACCGACAACACAAACACACACACACACACACCGACAACACACACACACACATCGACAACACACACACACACACACACCGACAACACACACACCGACAACACACACACACACAACACACACACACACACCGACCACACACACACACAAACACACCGAGAACACACACACACACACCGACAACACACACACACACAACACACACACACACACCGACAACACACACACACACACACCGACCACACACACACACAAACACACCGACAACACACACACACACACCGACAACACACACACACACACCGACAACACACACACACACACACCGACAACACACACACACACACACACCGACAACACAAACACACACACACACACCGACAACACACACACACACACACCGACAACACACACACACACACACACACACCGACAACAAACACACACCGACAACACACACACACACAACACACACACACCGCCAACACACACACACACACCGACCACACACACACACAAACACACCGACAACACACACACACACACCGACAACACACACACACACACACCGACAACACACACACACACACACCGACAACACACACACACACACCGACAACACACACACACACACACACACACACAAACACCAGCAACACACACACACATACCGACAACACACACACACACACACCGACAAAACACACACACACACACCGACAACACACACACACACCGACAACACACACACACACACACACTGACAACACACACACACAGACAACACACACACACACACCGACAACACACACACACACACCGACAACACAGACACACACACACACCGACAACACACACACACACACACCGATAACACACACACACACACTGACAACACACACACACACACCGACAACACACACACACACACACCGACAACACACACACACACACTGACAACACACACACACACACCGACAACACACACACACACACACACACCGACAACACACACACACACACCGACAACACAAACACACACACACACACCGACAACACACACACACACACCGACAACACACACACACACAACACACACACACACACCGACAATACACACACACACACACCGACAACACACACACACACAACACACACACACCGACAACACACACACACACACACACACACACACCGACAACACACACACACACACTGACAACACACACACACACACCGACAACACACACACACACACACACACCGACAACACACACACACACACCGACAACACATACACACACACACCGACAACACACACACACACACCGACAACACACACACACACACCGACAACACACACACACACACAACACACACACACACACCGACAACACACACACACACACACACCGACAACACACACACACACACACACACACTGACAACACACAAACACACACACACACCGACAACACAGACACATACATACACACACCGACAACACACACACACACACACACCGACAACACACACACACACACACCGACAACAAACACACACACACAACACACACACACACACACCGACAACACACACACACACACACACACACACACACACACCGACAACACACACACACACACCGACAACACACACACACCGACAACACACACACACACACACACACCGACAACACACACACACACCGACAACA
>NW_027675381.1:525000-608960 GCF_965601325.2 Salmo salar
CACACACCGACAACACAAACACACACACACACACACCGACAACACACACACACACATCGACAACATACACACACACACACACCGACAACACACACACCGACAACACACACACACACAACACACACACACACACCGACCACACACACACACAAACACACCGAGAACACACACACACACACACCGACAACACACACACACACAACACACACACACACACCGACAACACACACACACACACACCGACCACACACACACACAAACACACCGACAACACACACACACACACCGACAACACACACACACACACCGACAACACACACACACACACACCGACAACACACACACACACACACACCGACAACACAAACACACACACACACACCGACAACACACACACACACACACACACACCGACAACAAACACACACCGACAACACACACACACACAACACACACACACCGCCAACACACACACACACACACCGACCACACACACACACAAACACACCGACAACACACACACACACACCGACAACACACACACACACACCGACAACACACACACACACACACCGACAACACACACACACACACCGACAACACACACACACACACACACACACACAAACACCAGCAACACACACACACATACCGACAACACACACACACACACACCGACAAAACACACACACACACACCGACAACACACACACACACCGACAACACACACACACACACACACTGACAACACACACACACAGACAACACACACACACACACCGACAACACACACACACACACCGACAACACAGACACACACACACACCGACAACACACACACACACACACCGATAACACACACACACACACTGACAACACACACACACACACCGACAACACACACACACACACACCGACAACACACACACACACACTGACAACACACACACACACACCGACAACACACACACACACACACACACCGACAACACACACACACACACCGACAACACAAACACACACACACACACCGACAACACACACACACACACACACCGACAACACACACACACACAACACACACACACACACCGACAATACACACACACACACACCGACAACACACACACACACAACACACACACACCGACAACACACACACACACACACACACACACACACCGACAACACACACACACACACTGACAACACACACACACACACCGACAACACACACACACACACACACACCGACAACACACACACACACACCGACAACACATACACACACACACCGACAACACACACACACACACCGACAACACACACACACACACCGACAACACACACACACACACAACACACACACACACACCGACAACACACACACACACACACACCGACAACACACACACACACACACACCGACAACACACACACACACACACCGACAACAAACACACACACACACAACACACACACACACACACCGACAACACACACACACACACACACACACACACCGACAACACACACACACACACCGACAACACACACACACACACCGACAACACACACACACACACACACACACCGACAACACACACACACACACCGACAACACACACACACACACACCGACAACACACACACACACACCGACAAAACACACACACACCGACAACACACACACACACAACACACACACACACACACCGACAACACAAACACACACACACACACACCGACAACACACACACACACACACACACACCGACAACACACACACACACACACACCGACAACACACACACACACACCGACAACACACACACACACAACACACACACACACACCGACAACACACACACACACACACCGACCACACACACACACAAACACACCGACAACACACACACACACACCGACAACACACACACACCCCGACAACACACACACACACACACCGACAACACACAACACACACCGACAACACACACACACACACACACACACACACACACACCGACAACACACACACACACACCGACAACACACACACACACAAACACCAGCAACACACACACACATACCGACAACACACACACACACACACCGACAACACACACACACACACACCGACAACACACACACACACACACACCGACAACACATACACACACACACACCGACAACACACACACACACACCGACAACACACACACACACAACACACACACACACACACACCGACAACACACACACACACACAGCGACAACACACACACACAAACACACCGACAACACACACACACCGACAACACACACACACACACCGACAATACACACACACCGACAACACACACACACACACACAAACCGACAACACACACACACACACACCGACAACACACACACACACCGACAACACACACACACACACCGACAACACATAAACACACACACACCGACAACACACACACACACACACACTGACAACACACACACATACACACCGACAACACACACACACACACACACACCGACAACACACACACACACACACCGACAACACACACACACACCGACAACACACACACACACACACACACACACACACCGACAACACACACACACACCGACAACACACACACACACACACCGACAACACACACACACACACACCGACAACACACACACACACCGACAACACACACACACACAACACACACACACACACACCGACAACACAAACACACACACACACACACCGACAACACACACACACACATCGACAACACACACACACACACACACCGACAACACACACACCGACAACACACACACACACAACACACACACACACACCGACCACACACACACACAAACACACCGAGAACACACACACACACACCGACAACACACACACACACAACACACACACACACACCGACAACACACACACACACACACCGACCACACACACACACAAACACACCGACAACACACACACACACACCGACAACACACACACACACACCGACAACACACACACACACACACCGACAACACACACACACACACACACCGACAACACAAACACACACACACACACCGACAACACACACACACACACACCGACAACACACACACACACACACACACACCGACAACAAACACACACCGACAACACACACACACACAACACACACACACCGCCAACACACACACACACACCGACCACACACACACACAAACACACCGACAACACACACACACACACCGACAACACACACACACACACACCGACAACACACACACACACACACCGACAACACACACACACACACCGACAACACACACACACACACACACACACAAACACCAGCAACACACACACACATACCGACAACACACACACACACACACCGACAAAACACACACACACACACCGACAACACACACACACACCGACAACACACACACACACACACACTGACAACACACACACACAGACAACACACACACACACACCGACAACACACACACACACACCGACAACACAGACACACACACACACCGACAACACACACACACACACACCGATAACACACACACACACACTGACAACACACACACACACACCGACAACACACACACACACACACCGACAACACACACACACACACTGACAACACACACACACACACCGACAACACACACACACACACACACACCGACAACACACACACACACACCGACAACACAAACACACACACACACACCGACAACACACACACACACACACACCGACAACACACACACACACAACACACACACACACACCGACAATACACACACACACACACCGACAACACACACACACACAACACACACACACCGACAACACACACACACACACACACACACACACACACCGACAACACACACACACACACTGACAACACACACACACACACCGACAACACACACACACACACACACACCGACAACACACACACACACACCGACAACACATACACACACACACCGACAACACACACACACACACCGACAACACACACACACACACCGACAACACACACACACACACAACACACACACACACACCGACAACACACACACACACACACACCGACAACACACACACACACACACACACACTGACAACACACAAACACACACACACACCGACAACACAGACACATACATACACACACCGACAACACACACACACACACACACCGACAACACACACACACACACACCGACAACAAACACACACACACAACACACACACACACACACCGACAACACACACACACACACACACACACACACACACACCGACAACACACACACACACACCGACAACACACACACACCGACAACACACACACACACACACACACCGACAACACACACACACACCGACAACACACACACACACACACCGACAACACACACACACACACACCGACAAAACACACACACACCGACAACACACACACACACAACACACACACACACACACCGACAACACAAACACACACACACACACACCGACAACACACACACACACACACACACACCGACAACACACACACACACACACACCGACAACACACACACACACACCGGCAACACACACACACACAACACACACACACACACCGACAACACACACACACACACACACCGACCACACACACACACAAACACACCGACAACACACACACACACACACCGACAACACACACACACCCCGACAACACACACACACACACACCGACAACACACAACACACACCGACAACACACACACACACACACACACACACACACACACCGACAACACACACACACACACCGACAACACACACACACACAAACACCAGCAACACACACACACATACCGACAACACACACACACACACACACCGACAACACACACACACACACACCGACAACACACACACACACACACACCGACAACACATACACACACACACACCGACAACACACACACACACACCGACAACACACACACACACAACACACACACACACACACACCGACAACACACACACACACACAGCGACAACACACACACACAAACACACCGACAACACACACACACCGACAACACACACACACACACCGACAACACACACACACCGACAACACACACACACACACACACAAACCGACAACACACACACACACACACCGACAACACACACACACACCGACAACACACACACACACACCGACAACACATAAACACACACACACCGACAACACACACACACACACACACTGACAACACACACACATACACACCGACAACACACACACACACACACACACCGACAACACACACACACACACACCGACAACACACACACACACCGACAACACACACACACACACACACACACACACACACCGACAACACACACACACACCGACAACACACACACACACCGACAACACACACACACACACACCGACAACACACACACACACCGACAACACACACACACACAACACACACACACACACACCGACAACACAAACACACACACACACACACCGACAACACACACACACACATCGACAACACACACACACACACACACCGACAACACACACACACACACCGACAACACACACACACACAACACACACACACACACCGACAACACACACACACACACACCGACCACACACACACACTAACACACCGAGAACACACACACACACACCGACAACACACACACACACAACACACACACACACACCGACAACACACACACACACACACCGACCACACACACACACAAACACACCGACAACACACACACACACACCGACAACACACACACACACACCGACAACACACACACACACACACCGACAACACACACACACACACACACCGACAACACAAACACACACACACACCGACAACACACACACACACACACCGACAACACACACACACACACACACACACCGACAACAAACACACACCGACAACACACACACACACAACACACACACACCGACAACACACACACACACACACCGACCACACACACACACAAACACACCGACAACACACACACACACACCGACAACACACACACACACACCGACAACACACACACACACACACCGACAACACACACACACACACCGACAACACACACACACACACACACACACACAAACACCAGCAACACACACACACATACCGACAACACACACACACACACACCGACAAAACACACACACACACACCGACAACACACACACACACCGACAACACACACACACACACACACTGACAACACACACACACAGACAACACACACACACACACACCGACAACACACACACACACACCGACAACACAGACACACACACACACCGACAACACACACACACACACACCGATAACACACACACACACACTGACAACACACACACACCGACAACACACACACACACACACACCGACAACACACACACAGACACTGACAACACACACACACACACACACCGACAACACACACACACACACACACACCGACAACACACACACACACACCGACAACACAAACACACACACACACACCGACAACACACACACACACACACCGACAACACACACACACACAACACACACACACACACCGACAATACACACACACACACACCGACAACACACACACACACAACACACACACACCGACAACACACACACACACACACACACACACACACCGACAACACACACACACACACTGACAACACACACACACACACCGACAACACACATACACACACACACACCGACAACACACACACACACACCGACAACACATACACACACACACCGACAACACAAACACACACACCGACAACACACACACACACACACCGACAACACACACACACACACAACACACACACACCGACAACACACACACACACACACACACCGACAACACACACACACACACACACACTGACAACACACAAACACACACACACACCGACAACACAGACACATACATACACACACCGACAACACACACACACACACACACACCGACAACACAGACACACACACACACCGACAACACACACACACACACACACACCGACAACACAGACACACACACACACCGACAACACACACACACACACCGACAACACACACACACACACCGACAACACACACACACACACACCCACACACACACACACACAAACACACACACACCGACAACACACACACACACACACCGACAACACACACACACACATCGACAACACACACACACACACACACCGACAACACACACACACACACCGACAACACACACACACACAACACACACACACACACCGACAACACACACACACACACACCGACCACACACACACACTAACACACCGAGAACACACACACACACACCGACAACACACACACACACAACACACACACACACACCGACAACACACACACACACACACCGACCACACACACACACAAACACACCGACAACACACACACACACACCGACAACACACACACACACACCGACAACACACACACACACACACCGACAACACACACACACACACACACCGACAACACAAACACACACACACACCGACAACACACACACACACACACCGACAACACACACACACACACACACACACCGACAACAAACACACACCGACAACACACACACACACAACACACACACACCGACAACACACACACACACACACCGACCACACACACACACAAACACACCGACAACACACACACACACACCGACAACACACACACACACACCGACAACACACACACACACACACCGACAACACACACACACACACCGACAACACACACACACACACACACACACACAAACACCAGCAACACACACACACATACCGACAACACACACACACACACACCGACAAAACACACACACACACACCGACAACACACACACACACCGACAACACACACACACACACACACTGACAACACACACACACAGACAACACACACACACACACACCGACAACACACACACACACACCGACAACACAGACACACACACACACCGACAACACACACACACACACACCGATAACACACACACACACACTGACAACACACACACACCGACAACACACACACACACACACACCGACAACACACACACAGACACTGACAACACACACACACACACACACCGACAACACACACACACACACACACACCGACAACACACACACACACACCGACAACACAAACACACACACACACACCGACAACACACACACACACACACCGACAACACACACACACACAACACACACACACACACCGACAATACACACACACACACACCGACAACACACACACACACAACACACACACACCGACAACACACACACACACACACACACACACACACCGACAACACACACACACACACTGACAACACACACACACACACCGACAACACACACACACACACACACACCGACAACACACACACACACACCGACAACACATACACACACACACCGACAACACAAACACACACACCGACAACACACACACACACACACCGACAACACACACACACACACAACACACACACACCGACAACACACACACACACACACACACCGACAACACACACACACACACACACACTGACAACACACAAACACACACACACACCGACAACACAGACACATACATACACACACCGACAACACACACACACACACCGACAACACAGACACACACACACACCGACAACACACACACACACACCGACAACACACACACACACACCGACAACACACACACACACACACCCACACACACACACACACACACACACACACACCGACAACACACACACACACACACCGACAACACACACAAACACACACCGACAACACACACACACACACACACCGACAACACACACACACACACCGACAACACACACACACACACCGACAACACACACACACACAACGACAACACACACACACACACACACACCGACTACACACACACACAGACACACACACCGACAACACACACACACACACACACCGACAACACACACACACACACACACTGACAACACACACACACACACACACACACACACACACCGACAACACACACACACACACCGACAACACACACACACACACCGACAACACACACACACACACACACCGACAAAACACACACACACCGACAACACACACACACACAACACACACACACACACACCGACAACACAAACACACACACACACACACCGACATCACACACACACACACACCGACAACACACACACACAACACACACACACACACCGACAACACACACACACACACACCGACCACACACACACACAAACACACCGAGAACACACACACACACACCGACAACACACACACACACACCGACAACACACACACACACAACACACACACACACACCGACAACACACACACACACCGACCACACACACACACAAACACACCGACAACATACACACACACACCGACAACACACACACACACACCCCGACAACACACACACACACACACCGACAACACACACACACACACCGACAACACACACACACTCACACACACCGAAAACACACACACAAACACCGACAACACACACACACACACACCGACAACACACACACACACCGACAACACACACACACACAACACACACACACACACACCGACAACACAAACACACACACACACACACACCGACAACACACACACACACAGACACACCGACAACACACACACACACACACACCGACAACACACACACACACCGACAACACACACACACACAACACACACACACACACACCGACAACACAAACACACACACACAGACACCGACAACACACACACACACACACACACACACCGACAACACACACACACACACTGACAACACACACACACACACACACCGACAACACACACACACACACACACACCGACAACACACACACACACACCGACAACACAAACACACACACACACACCGACAACACACACACACACACACCGACAACACACACACACACAACACACACACACACACCGACAATACACACACACACACACCGACAACACACACACACACAACACACACACACCGACAACACACACACACACACACACACACACACACCGACAACACACACACACACACTGACAACACACACACACACACCGACAACACACACACACACACACACACCGACAACACACACACACACACCGACAACACATACACACACACACCGACAACACAAACACACACACCGACAACACACACACACACACCGACAACACACACACACACACAACACACACACACACACCGACAACACACACACACACACACCGACAACACACACACACACACACACACACTGACAACACACAAACACACACACACACCGACAACACAGACACATACATACACACACCGACAACACACACACACACACACACCGACAACACAGACACACACACACACCGACAACACACACACACACACCGACAACACACACACACACACCGACAACACACACACACACACACCCACACACACACACACACACACACACACACACCGACAACACACACACACACACACCGACAACACACACAAACACACACCGACAACACACACACACACACACACCGACAACACACACACACACACCGACAACACACACACACACACTGACAACACACAAACACACACCGACAACACACACACACACACACACCGACAACACACACACACACACCGACAACACACACACACACACCGACAACACACACACACACAACGACAACACACACACACACACACACACCGACTACACACACACACAGACACACACACCGACAACACACACACACACACACACCGACAACACACACACACACACACACTGACAACACACACACACACACACACACACACACACACCGACAACACACACACACACACCGACAACACACACACACACACCGACAACACACACACACACACACACCGACAAAACACACTCACACCGACAACACACACACACACAACACACACACACACACACCGACAACACAAACACACACACACACACACCGACATCACACACACACACACACCGACAACACACACACACAACACACACACACACACCGACAACACACACACACACACACCGACCACACACACACACAAACACACCGAGAACACACACACACACACCGACAACACACACACACACACCGACAACACACACACACACAACACACACACACACACCGACAACACACACACACACCGACCACACACACACACAAACACACCGACAACATACACACACACACCGACAACACACACACACACACCCCGACAACACACACACACACACACCGACAACACACACACACACACCGACAACACACACACCGACAACACACACACAAACACCGACAACACACACACACACACACCGACAACACACACACACACCGACAACACACACACACACAACACACACACACACACACCGACAACACAAACACACACACACACACACACCGACAACACACACACACACAGACACACCGACAACACACACACACACACCGACAACACACACACACACCGACAACACACACACACACAACACACACACACACACACCGACAACACAAACACACACACACAGACACCGACAACACACACACACACACACACACACCGACAACACACACACACACACACCGACAACACACACACACACACCGACAACACACACACACACAACACACACACACACACACCGACAACACACACACACACACACCGACCACACACACACACAAACACACCGAGAACACACACACACACACCGACAACACACACACACACACCGACAACACACACACACACAACACACACACACACACCGACAACACACACACACACACACCGACCACACACACACACAAACACACCGACAACACACACACACACACCCCGACAACACACACACACACACCCCGACAACACACACACACACACACCGACAACACACACACACACACCGACAACACACACACACACAAACACCAGCAACACACACACACATACCGACAACACACACACACACACACCGACAACACACACACACACACACCGACAACACACACACACACACACCGACAACACATACACACACACACCGACAACACACACACACACACCGACAACACACACACACACAACACACACACACACACACACACCGACAACACACACACACACAGCGACAACACACACATACAAACACACCGACAACACACACACACTCCGACAACACACACACACACCGACAACACACACACACACACACACACACACCGACAACACACACACACACACCGACAACACACACACACACACCGACAACACACACACACACAAACACCAGCAACACACACACACACTGACAACACACACACACACACACCGACAACACACACACACACACACCGACAACACACACACACACACCGACAACACACACACACACACACACCGACAACACACACACACACACACACTGACAACACACACACCGACAACACACACACACACACACCGACAACACACACACACACACCGACAACACACACACACACACACACACACCGACAACACACACACCGACAACACACACACACACCGACAACACACACACACACAACACACACACACACACCGACAACACACACACACACACACCGACAAAACACACACGCACACACCGACAACACACACACACACACACCGACAACACACCCACAACACACACACACACACACCGACAACACACACACACCGACAACACACACACACACACCGACAACACACACACACACACACCGACAACACACACACACACACACACACCGACAACACACACACACACCGATAACACACACACACCGACAACACACACACACACACACACCGACAACACACACACACACCGACAACACACACACACACACCGACAACACACACACACACCGACAACACACACACACACACACACCGACAACACACACACACACCGACAACACACACACACACACACACCGACAACACACACACACACACACACCGACAACACACACACACACACACCGACAACACACACACACACACAACACACACACACACACACCGACAACACACACACACACACACACACACACACACCGACAACACACACACACACACCGACAACACACACACACACACCGACAACACACACACACACACACACACACCGACAACACACACACACACACCGACAACACACACACACACACACCGACAACACACACACACACACACCGACAACACAAACACACACACACACACACCGACAACACACACACACACACACACACACCGACAACACACACACACACACACACCGACAACACACACACACACACCGACAACACACACACACACAACACACACACACACACCGACAACACACACACACACACACCGACCACACACACACACAAACACACCGACAACACACACACACACACCGACAACACACACACACACACCCCGACAACACACACACACACACACCGACAACACACAACACACACCGACAACACACACACACACACACACACACACACACACACACACCGACAACACACACACACACACCGACAACACACACACACACAAACACCAGCAACACACACACACATACCGACAACACACACACACACACACACCGACAACACACACACACACACACCGACAACACACACACACACACACACACCGACAACACATACACACACACACACCGACAACACACACACACACACCGACAACACACACACACACAACACACACACACACACACACTGACAACACACACACACACACAGCGACAACACACACACACAAACACACCGACAACACACACACACCGACAACACACACACACACACCGACAACACACACACACCGACAACACACACACACACACACAAACCGACAACACACACACACACACACACCGACAACACACACACACACCGACAACACACACACACACACCGACAACACATAAACACACACACACCGACAACACACACACACACACACACTGACAACACACACACATACACACCGACAACACACACACACACACACACACCGACAACACACACACACACACACCGACAACACACACACACACCGACAACACACACACACACACACACACACACACCGACAACACACACACACACCGACAACACACACACACACACACCGACAACACACACACACACACACCGACAACACACACACACACCGACAACACACACACACACAACACACACACACACACACACACCGACAACACAAACACACACACACACACACCGACAACACACACACACACACACCGACCACACACACACACAAACACACCGACAACACACACACACACACCGACAACACACACACACACACCCCGACAACACACACACACACACACCGACAACACACAACACACACCGACAACACACACACACACACACACACACACACACACACACACCGACAACACACACACACACACCGACAACACACACACACACAAACACCAGCAACACACACACACATACCGACAACACACACACACACACACACCGACAACACACACACACACACACCGACAACACACACACACACACACACACCGACAACACATACACACACACACACCGACAACACACACACACACACCGACAACACACACACACACAACACACACACACACACACACTGACAACACACACACACACACAGCGACAACACACACACACAAACACACCGACAACACACACACACCGACAACACACACACACACACCGACAACACACACACACCGACAACACACACACACACACACAAACCGACAACACACACACACACACACACCGACAACACACACACACACCGACAACACACACACACACACCGACAACACATAAACACACACACACCGACAACACACACACACACACACACTGACAACACACACACATACACACCGACAACACACACACACACACACACACCGACAACACACACACACACACACCGACAACACACACACACACCGACAACACACACACACACACACACACACACACACACACCGACAACACACACACACACCGACAACACACACACACACACACCGACAACACACACACACACACACCGACAACACACACACACACCGACAACACACACACACACAACACACACACACACACACACACCGACAACACAAACACACACACACACACACCGACAACACACACACACACACATCGACAACACACACACACACCGACAACACACACACACACACCGACAAAACACACACACACAACACACACACACACACCGACAACACACACACACACACACCGACCACACACACACACAAACACACCGAGAACACACACACACACACCGACAACACACACACACACAACACACACACACACACCGACAACACACACACACACACACACCGACCACACACACACACAAACACACCGACAACACACACACACACACCGACAACACACACACACACACCGACAACACACACACACACACACCGACAACACACACACACACACACACCGACAACACAAACACACACACACACACCGACAACACACACACACACACACCGACAACACACACACACACACACACACACCGACAACAAACACACACCGACAACACACACACACACAACACACACACACCGACAACACACACACACACACACCGACCACACACACACACAAACACACCGACAACACACACACACCGACAACACACACACACACACCGACAACACACACACACACACACCGACAACACACACACACACACCGACAACACACACACACACACACACACACACACACACACAAACACCAGCAACACACACACACATACCGACAACACACACACACACACACCGACAAAACACACACACACACACCGACAACACACACACACACCGACAACACACACACACACACACACTGACAACACACACACACAGACAACACACACACACACACCGACAACACACACACACACACCGACAACACAGACACACACACACACCGACAACACACACACACACACACACACACACACACACTGACAACACACACACACACACCGACAACACACACACACACCGACAACACACACACACACACTGACAACACACACACACACACACACCGACAACACACACACACACACACACACCGACAACACACACACACACACCGACAACACAAACACACACACACACACCGACAACACACACACACACACACCGACAACACACACACACACAACACACACACACACACCGACAATACACACACACACACACCGACAACACACACACACACAACACACACACACCGACAACACACACACACACACACACACACACACCGACAACACACACACACACAACACACACACACACACCGACAATACACACACACACACACCGACAACACACACACACACAACACACACACACCGACAACACACACACACACACACACACACCGACAACACACACACACACACTGACAACACACACACACACACCGACAACACACACACACACACACACACCGACAACACACACACACACACCGACAACACATACACACACACACCGACAACACACACACACACACCGACAACACACACACACACACCGACAACACACACACACACACAACACACACACACACCGACAACACACACACACACACACACACCGACAACACACACACACACACACACACACTGACAACACACAAACACACACACACACCGACAACACAGACACATACATACACACACCGACAACACACACACACACACACACCGACAACACAGACACACACACACACCGACAACACACACACACACACCGACAACACACACACACACCGACAACACACACACACACACACCCACACACACACACACACACACACACACACACACCGACAACACACACACACACACACCGACAACACACACAAACACACACCGACAACACACACACACACACACACCGACAACACACACACACACACCGACAACACACACACACACACTGACAACACACAAACACACACCGACAACACACACACACACACACACCGACAACACACACACACACACCGACAACACACACACACACACCGACAACACACACACACAACGACAACACACACACACACACACACCGACTACACACACACACAGACACACAAACCGACAACACACACACACACACACTGACAACACACACACACACACACACACACACACCGACAACACACACACACACACCGACAACACACACACACACAAAGACAACACACACACACACACACACACACCGACAACACACACACACACACCGACAACACACACACACACACACCGACAACACACACACACACACACCGACAAAACACACACACACCGACAACACACACACACACAACACACACACACACACACCGACAACACAAACACACACACACACCGACAACACACACACACACACACACACACCGACAACAAACACACACCGACAACACACACACACACAACACACACACACCGACAACACACACACACACACACCGACCACACACACACACAAACACACCGACAACACACACACACACACCGACAACACACACACACACACCGACAACACACACACACACACACCGACAACACACACACACACACACCGACAACACACACACACACACACACACACACACACAAACACCAGCAACACACACACACATACCGACAACACACACACACACACACCGACAAAACACACACACACACACCGACAACACACACACACACCGACAACACACACACACACACACACTGACAACACACACACACAGACAACACACACACACACACCGACAACACACACACACACACCGACAACACAGACACACACACACACCGACAACACACACACACACACACCGATAACACACACACACACACTGACAACACACACACACACACCGACAACACACACACACACACACCGACAACACACACACACACACTGACAACACACACACACACACACACCGACAACACACACACACACACACACACCGACAACACTCACACACACACCGACAACACAAACACACACACACACACCGACAACACACACACACACACACCGACAACACACACACACACAACACACACACACACCGACAATACACACACACACACACCGACAACACACACACACACAACACACACACACCGACAACACACACACACACACACACACACACACACACACACACACCGACAACACACACACACACACTGACAACACACACACACACACCGACAACACACACACACACACACACACCGACAACACACACACACACACCGACAACACATACACACACACACCGACAACACACACACACACACCGACAACACACACACACACACCGACAACACACACACACACACAACACACACACACACCGACAACACACACACACACACACACACACCGACAACACACACACACACACACACACACTGACAACACACAAACACACACACACACCGACAACACAGACACATACATACACACACCGACAACACACACACACACACACACCGACAACACAGACACACACACACACCGACAACACACACACACACACCGACAACACACACACACACCGACAACACACACACACACACACCCACACACACACACACACACACACACACACACACCGACAACACACACACACACACACCGACAACACACACAAACACACACCGACAACACACACACACACACACACCGACAACACACACACACACACCGACAACACACACACACACACTGACAACACACAAACACACACCGACAACACACACACACACACACACCGACAACACACACACACACACCGACAACACACACACACACACCGACAACACACACACACACAACGACAACACACACACACACACACACCGACTACACACACACACAGACACACACACCGACAACACACACACACACACACACCGACAACACACACACACACACACACACTGACAACACACACACACACACACACACACACACACACCGACAACACACACACACACACCGACAACACACACACACACACCGACAACACACACACACACACACACACACCGACAACACACACACACACACCGACAACACACACACACACACACCGACAACACACACACACACACACCGACAAAACACACACACACCGACAACACACACACACACAACACACACACACACACACCGACAACACAAACACACACACACACACACCGACAACACACACACACACACACACACACCGACAACACACACACACACACACACCGACAACACACACACACACACCGACAACACACACACACACAACACACACACACACACCGACAACACACACACACACACACCGACCACACACACACACAAACACACCGACAACACACACACACACACCGACAACACACACACACACACCCCGACAACACACACACACACCGACAACACACAACACACACCGACAACACACACACACACACACACACACACACACACCGACACCACACACACACACACCGACAACACACACACACACAAACACCAGCAACACACACACACATACCGACAACACACACACACACACACACCGACAACACACACACACACACACCGACAACACACACACACACACACACACACCGACAACACATACACACACACACACCAACAACACACACACACACACCGACAACACACACACACACAACACACACACACACACACACCGACAACACACACACACACACAGCGACAACACACACACACAAACACACCGACAACACACACACACCGACAACACACACACACACACCGACAACACACACACACCGACAACACACACACACACACACAAACCGACAACACACACACACACACACCGACAACACACACACACACCGACAACACACACACACACACCGCCCCCCACACACCGACACACACACACACACACACACACACACACACCGACAACACACACACACACCGACAACACACACACACACACACCGACAACACACACACACACACACCGACAACACACACACACACCGACAACACACACACACACAACACACACACACACACACCGACAACACAAACACACACACACACACACCGACAACACACACACACACACACACATCGACAACACACACACACACACACACCGACAACACACACACACACACCGACAACACACACACACACAACACACACACACACACCGACAACACACACACACACACACCGACCACACACACACACAAACACACCGAGAACACACACACACACACCGACAACACAAACACACACAACACACACACACACACCGACAACACACACACACACACACCGACCACACACACACACAAACACACCGACAACACACACACACACACCGACAACACACACACACACACCGACAACACACACACACACACACCGACAACACACACACACACACACACCGACAACACAAACACACACACACACACCGACAACACACACACACACACCGACAACACACACACACACACACACACACCGACAACAAACACACACCGACAACACACACACACACAACACACACACACCGACAACACACACACACACACACCGACCACACACACACACAAACACACCGACAACACACACACACCGACAACAACACACACACCGACAACACACACACTTACACCGACAACACACACACACACACCGACAACACACACACACACACACACACACACAAACACCAGCAACACACACACACATACCGACAACACACACACAAACACACCGACAAAACACACACACACACACCGACAACACACACACACACCGACAACACACACACACACACACCGACAACACACACACACACACACCGACAACACACACACACACCGACAACACACACACACACAACACACACACACACACACCGACAACACAAACACACACACACACACACCGACAACACACACACACACACACACATCGACAACACACACACACACACACACCGACAACACACACACACACACCGACAACACACACACACACAACACACACACACACACCGACAACACACACACACACACACCGACCACACACACACACAAACACACCGAGAACACACACACACACACCGACAACACACACACACACAACACACACACACACACCGACAACACACACACACACACCGACCACACACACACACAAACACACCGACAACACACACACACACACCGACAACACACACACACACCGACAACACACACACACACACACACCGACAACACACACACACACACACACCGACAACACAAACACACACACACACACCGACAACACACACACACACACACCGACAACACACACACACACACACACACACCGACAACAAACACACACCGACAACACACACACACACAACACACACACACCGACAACACACACACACACACACCGACCACACACACACACAAACACACCGACAACACACACACACCGACAACACACACAGACACACCGACAACACACACACACACACACCGACAACACACACACACACACCGACAACACACACACACACACACACACACACAAACACCAGCAACACACACACACATACCGACAACACACACACAAACACACCGACAAAACACACACACACACACCGACAACACACACACACACCGACAACACACACACACACACACACTGACAACACACACACACAGACAACACACACACACACACACCGACAACACACACACACACACCGACAACACAGACACACACACACACCGACAACACACACACACACAGCGACAACACACACACACACAACACACACACACACACCGACAACACACACACACACACACCGACCACACACACACACAAACACACCGACAACACACACACACACACCGACAACACACACACACACACCCCGACAACACACACACACACCGACAACACACAACACACACCGACAACACACACACACACACACACACACACACACACCGACAACACACACACACACACCGACAACACACACACACACAAACACCAGCAACACACACACACATACCGACAACACACACACACACACACACCGACAACACACACACACACACACCGACAACACACACACACACACACACACCGACAACACATACACACACACACACCGACAACACACACACACACACCGACAACACACACACACACAACACACACACACACACACACCGACAACACACACACACACACAGCGACAACACACACACACAAACACACCGACAACACACACACACCGACAACACACACACACACACCGACAACACACACACACCGACAACACACACACACACACACAAACCGACAACACACACACACACACACCGACAACACACACACACACACCGACAACACACACACACACACCGACAACACATAAACACACACACACCGACAACACACACACACACACACACACACACACACCGACAACACACACACACACCGACAACACACACACACACACACCGACAACACACACACACACACACCGACAACACACACACACACCGACAACACACACACACACAACACACACACACACACACCGACAACACAAACACACACACACACACACCGACAACACACACACACACACACACATCGACAACACACACACACACACACACCGACAACACACACACACACACCGACAACACACACACACACACACACATCGACAACACACACACACACACACACCGACAACACACACACACACACCGACAACACACACACACACACACCGACCACACACACACACAAACACACCGAGAACACACACACACACACCGACAACACAAACACACACAACACACACACACACACCGACAACACACACACACACACACCGACCACACACACACACAAACACACCGACAACACACACACACACACCGACAACACACACACACACACCGACAACACACACACACACACCGACAACACACACACACACACACACCGACAACACAAACACACACACACACACACCGACAACACACACACACACACCGACAACACACACACACACACACACACACCGACAACAAACACACACCGACAACACACACACACACAACACACACACACCGACAACACACACACACACACACCGACCACACACACACACAAACACACCGACAACACACACACACCGACAACAACACACACACCGACAACACACACACTTACACCGACAACACACACACACACACCGACAACACACACACACACACACACACACACAAACACCAGCAACACACACACACATACCGACAACACACACACAAACACACCGACAAAACACACACACACACACCGACAACACACACACACACCGACAACACACACACACACACACCGACAACACACACACACACACACCGACAACACACACACACACCGACAACACACACACACACAACACACACACACACACACCGACAACACAAACACACACACACACACACCGACAACACACACACACACACACACATCGACAACACACACACACACACACACCGACAACACACACACACACACCGACAACACACACACACACAACACACACACACACACCGACAACACACACACACACACACCGACCACACACACACACAAACACACCGAGAACACACACACACACACCGACAACACACACACACACAACACACACACACACACCGACAACACACACACACACACCGACCACACACACACACAAACACACCGACAACACACACACACACACCGACAACACACACACACACACCGACAACACACACACACACACACACCGACAACACACACACACACACACACCGACAACACAAACACACACACACACACCGACAACACACACACACACACACCGACAACACACACACACACACACACACACCGACAACAAACACACACCGACAACACACACACACACAACACACACACACCGACAACACACACACACACACACCGACCACACACACACACAAACACACCGACAACACACACACACCGACAACACACACACACACACCGACAACACACACACACACACACCGACAACACACACACACACACCGACAACACACACACACACACACACACACACAAACACCAGCAACACACACACACATACCGACAACACACACACAAACACACCGACAAAACACACACACACACACCGACAACACACACACACACCGACAACACACACACACACACACACTGACAACACACACACACAGACAACACACACACACACACACCGACAACACACACACACACACCGACAACACAGACACACACACACACCGACAACACACACACACACACCGACAACACACACACACACAACACACACACACACACCGACAACACACACACACACACACCGACCACACACACACACAAACACACCGACAACACACACACACACACCGACAACACACACACACACACCCCGACAACACACACACACACCGACAACACACAACACACACCGACAACACACACACACACACACACACACACACACACCGACAACACACACACACACACCGACAACACACACACACACAAACACCAGCAACACACACACACATACCGACAACACACACACACACACACACCGACAACACACACACACACACACCGACAACACACACACACACACACACCGACAACACATACACACACACACACCGACAACACACACACACACACCGACAACACACACACACACAACACACACACACACACACACCGACAACACACACACACACACAGCGACAACACACACACACAAACACACCGACAACACACACACACCGACAACACACACACACACACCGACAACACACACACACCGACAACACACACACACACACACAAACCGACAACACACACACACACACACCGACAACACACACACACACCGACAACACACACACACACACCGACAACACATAAACACACACACACCGACAACACACACACACACACACACACACACACACCGACAACACACACACACACCGACAACACACACACACACACACCGACAACACACACACACACACACCGACAACACACACACACACCGACAACACACACACACACAACACACACACACACACACCGACAACACAAACACACACACACACACACCGACAACACACACACACACACACACATCGACAACACACACACACACACACACCGACAACACACACACACACACCGACAACACACACACACACAACACACACACACACACCGACAACACACACACACACACACCGACCACACACACACACAAACACACCGAGAACACACACACACACACCGACAACACAAACACACACAACACACACACACACACCGACAACACACACACACACACACCGACCACACACACACACAAACACACCGACAACACACACACACACACCGACAACACACACACACACACCGACAACACACACACACACACACCGACAACACACACACACACACACACCGACAACACAAACACACACACACACACCGACAACACACACACACACACCGACAACACACACACACACACACACACACCGACAACAAACACACACCGACAACACACACACACACAACACACACACACCGACAACACACACACACACACACCGACCACACACACACACAAACACACCGACAACACACACACACCGACAACAACACACACACCGACAACACACACACTTACACCGACAACACACACACACACACCGACAACACACACACACACACACACACACACAAACACCAGCAACACACACACACATACCGACAACACACACACAAACACACCGACAAAACACACACACACACACCGACAACACACACACACACCGACAACACACACACACACACACCGACAACACACACACACACACACCGACAACACACACACACACCGACAACACACACACACACAACACACACACAAACACACCGACAACACAAACACACACACACACACACCGACAACACACACACACACACACACATCGACAACACACACACACACACACACCGACAACACACACACACACACCGACAACACACACACACACAACACACACACACACACCGACAACACACACACACACACACCGACCACACACACACACAAACACACCGAGAACACACACACACACACCGACAACACACACACACACAACACACACACACACACCGACAACACACACACACACACCGACCACACACACACACAAACACACCGACAACACACACACACACACCGACAACACACACACACACACCGACAACACACACACACACACACACCGACAACACACACACACACACACACCGACAACACAAACACACACACACACACCGACAACACACACACACACACACCGACAACACACACACACACACACACACACCGACAACAAACACACACCGACAACACACACACACACAACACACACACACCGACAACACACACACACACACACCGACCACACACACACACAAACACACCGACAACACACACACACCGACAACACACACACACACACCGACAACACACACACACACACACCGACAACACACACACACACACCGACAACACACACACACACACACACACACACAAACACCAGCAACACACACACACATACCGACAACACACACACAAACACACCGACAAAACACACACACACACACCGACAACACACACACACACCGACAACACACACACACACACACACTGACAACACACACACACAGACAACACACACACACACACACCGACAACACACACACACACACCGACAACACAGACACACACACACACCGACAACACACACACACACACACCGATAACACACACACACACACTGACAACACACACACACACACTTCGACAACACACACACACACACACCGACAACACACACACACACACTGCCACACACACACACACACACCGACAACACACACACACACACACACACCGACAACACACACACACACACCGACAACACAAACACACACACACACACCGACAACACACACACACACACACCGACAACACACACACACACAACACACACACACACACCGACAATACACACACACACACACCGACAACACACACACACACAACACACACACACCGACAACACACACACACACACACACACACACACCGACAACACACACACACACACAGACAACACACACACACACACACACACCGACAACACACACACACACACACACACACCGACAACACACACACACACACCGACAACACATACACACACACACCGACAACACACACACACACACCGACAACACACACACACACACCGACAACACACACACACACACAACACACACACACACACCGACAACACACACACACACACACACACACCGACAACACACACACACACACACACACACTGACAACACACAAACACACACACACACCGACAACACAGACACATACATACACACACCGACAACACACACACACACACACACACCGACAACGCAGACACACACACACACCGACAACACACACACACACACCGACAACACACACACACACCGACAACACACACACACACACACCCACACACACACACACACACACACACACACACCGACAACACACACACACACACCGACAACACACACAAACACACACCGACAACACACACACACACACACACCGACAACACACACACACACACCGACAACACACACACACACACTGACAACACACAAACACACACCGACAACACACACACACACACATACCGACAACACACACACACACACCGACAACACACACACACACACCGACAACACACACACACACAACGACAACACACACACACACACACACACCGACTACACACACACACAGACACACACACCGACAACACACACACACACACACACCGACAACACACACACACACACACTGACAACACACACACACAGACAACACACACACACACACCGACAACACACACACACACACACACCGACAACACAGACACACACACACACAGACAACACACACACACACACAACACACACCGATAACACACACACACACACCGACAACACACACACACCGACAACACACACACACACACACCGACAACACACACACATACACACACACACACACACCGACAACACACACACACCGACAACACACACACACACCGACAACACACACACACACACACCGACAACACACACACACACACACACCGACAACACACACACACACACACACACACACCGACAACACACACACACCGACAACACACACACACACACACCGACAACACACACGCACCGCCAACACACACACACACAAACACACCGACAACACACACACACACCGACAACACACACACACACACACACCGACAACACACACACACACACACACACCGACAACACACACACACACACACCGGCAACACACACACACACACACACACACACACACACACACACACACACACACCGACAACACACACACACACACCGACAACACACACACACACACACCGACAACACACACGCACCGACAACACACACACACACACACACAAACCGACAACACACACACACACACACCGACAACACACACACACACCGACAACACACACACACACACCGACAACACATAAACACACACACACCGACAACACACACACACACACACACACTGACAACACACACACATACACACCGACAACACACACACACACACACACACCGACAACACACACACACACACCGACAACACACACACACACACCGACAACACACACCCACCGACAACACACACACACACCGACAACACACACACACACACACCGACAACACACACACACACACACCGACAACACACACACACACACACCGACAACACACACACACACCGACAACACACACACACACAACACACACACACACACACACCGACAACACAAACACACACACACACACACCGACAACACACACACACACACACCGACAACACACACACACACACCGACAACACACACACACACAACACACACACACACACACCGACAACACACACACACACACACCGACCACACACACACACAAACACACCGAGAACACACACACACACACCGACAACACACACACACACACCGACAACACACACACACACACACACCGACCACACACACACACAAACACACCGACAACACACACACACACACCGACAACACACACACACACACCGACAACACACACACACACACACACCGACAACACACACACACACACACCGACAACACAAACACACACACACACACCGACAACACACACACACACACACACACCGACAACACACACACACACACACACCGACAACAAACACACACCGACAACACACACACACACAACACACACACACCGACAACACACACACACACACACCGACCACACACACACACAAACACACCGACAACACACACACACACACCGACAACACACACACACACACCGACAACACACACACACACACACCGACAACACACACACACACACCGACAACACACACACACACACACACACACACACACACACACAAACACCAGCAACACACACACACATACCGACAACACACACACACACACACACCGACAACACACACACACACACACCGACAACACACACACACACACACCGACAACACATACACACACACACACCGACAACACACACACACACAGCGACAACACACACACACAAACACACCGACAACACACACACACACACCAACAACACACACACACACCGACAACACACACACACACACCAACAACACACACACACACACACCGACAACACACACACACACACCGACAACACACACACACACACCGACAACACACACACACACACACACCGACAACACACACACACACACCGACAACACACACACACACACACACACCGACAACACACACACACACCGACAACACACACACACACAACACACACACACCGACAAAACACACACGCACACACCGACAACACACACACACACACACACACACCGACAACACACACACACACAAACACCAGCAACACACACACACACACCGACAACACACACACACACACACACTGACAACACACACACACCGACAACACACACACACACACACACCGACAACACACACACACACACACCGACAACACACACACACCGACAACACACACACACACACACACACACACCGACAACACACACACACACCGACAACACACACACACACAACACCGACAACACACACACACACACCGACAACACACACACACACACACACCGACAACACACACACACACACACACCGACAACACACACACACACACACACACACACCGACAACACACACACACCGACAACACACACACACACACACCGACAACACACACGCACCGCCAACACACACACACACAAACACACCGACAACACACACACACACCGACAACACACACACACACACACACCGACAACACACACACACACACACCGACAACACACACACACACACACCGGCAACACACACACACACACACACACACACACACACACACACACCGACAACACACACACACAAACCGACAACACACACACACACACACCGACAACACACACGCACCGACAACACACACACACACACACACAAACCGACAACACACACACACACACACCGACAACACACACACACACACACCGACAACACACACACACACACCGACAACACATAAACACACACACACCGACAACACACACACACACACACTGACAACACACACACATACACACCGACAACACACACACACACACACACACCGACAACACACACACACACACCGACAACACACACACACACACACCGACAACACACACCCACCGACAACACACACACACACCGACAACACACACACACACACACCGACAACACACACACACACACACCGACAACACACACACACACACACCGACAACACACACACACACCGACAACACACACACACACAACACACACACACACACACACCGACAACACAAACACACACACACACACACCGACAACACACACACACACACACCGACAACACACACACACACACACACCGACAACACACACACACACACCGACAACACACACACACACAACACACACACACACACCGACAACACACACACACACACACCGACCACACACACACACAAACACACCGAGAACACACACACACACACCGACAACACACACACACACACCGACAACACACACACACACACACACCGACCACACACACACACAAACACACCGACAACACACACACACACACCGACAACACACACACACACACCGACAACACACACACACACATACCGACAACACACACACACACACACACACACACCGACAACACAAACACACACACACACACCGACAACACACACACACACACACACACCGACAACACACACACACACACACACCGACAACAAACACACACCGACAACACACACACACACAACACACACACACCGACAACACACACACACACACACCGACCACACACACACACAAACACACCGACAACACACACACACACACCGACAACACACACACACACACCGACAACACACACACACACACACCGACAACACACACACACACACCGACAACACACACACACACACACACACACACACACACACAAACACCAGCAACACACACACACATACCGACAACACACACACACACACACACCGACAACACACACACACACACACCGACAACACACACACACACACACCGACAACACATACACACACACACACCGACAACACACACACACACAGCGACAACACACACACACAAACACACCGACAACACACACACACACACCAACAACACACACACACACACACCGACAACACACACACACACACCAACAACACACACACACACACACCGACAACACACACACACACACCGACAACACACACACACACACCGACAACACACACACACACACACACCGACAACACACACACACACACCGACAACACACACACACACACACACACCGACAACACACACACACACCGACAACACACACACACACAACACACACACACCGACAAAACACACACGCACACACCGACAACACACACACACACACACACACACCGACAACACACACACACACAAACACCAGCAACACACACACACACACCGACAACACACACACACACACACACTGACAACACACACACACCGACAACACACACACACACACACACCGACAACACACACACACACACACCGACAACACACACACACCGACAACACACACACACACACACACACACACCGACAACACACACACACACCGACAACACACACACACACAACACCGACAACACACACACACACACCGACAACACACACACACACACACACCGACAACACACACACACACACACACTGACAACACACACACACACACACCGACAACACACACACACCGACAAAACACACACACACACACACACCGACAACACACACACACACCGACAACACACACACACAACACACACACACACACCGACAACACACACACACACACCGACAACACACACACACACACACACCGACAACACACACACACACACACCGACAACACACACACACACACCGACAACACACACACACACAAACCGAACACACACACACACACCGACAACACACACACACACAACACACACACACACACCGACAACACACACACACACACACCAACAACACACACACACACCGACAACACACACACACACACCGACAACACACCGACAACACACACACACACCGACAACACACACACACCGACAACACACACACACACACACACCGACAACACACACACACACACACACCGACAACACAAACACACACACACACCGACAACACACACACACACACACCGACAACACACACACACACACCGACAACACACACACACACACCGACAACACACACACACACACACCGACAACACATAAACACACACACACCGACAACACACACACACACACACTGACAACACACACACATACACACCGACAACACACACACACACCGACAACACACACACACACACCGACAACACACACACACACACCGACAACACACACACACACCGACAACACACACACACACACACCGACAACACACACACACACCGACAACACACACACACACCGACAACACACACACACACACCGACAACACAAACACACACACACACACCGACAACACACACACACACACACCGACAACACACACACACACAACACACACACACACACCGACAATACACACACACACACACCGACAACACACACACACACAACACACACACACCGACAACACACACACACACACACACACACACACCGACAACACACACACACACACAGACAACACACACACACACACACACACCGACAACACACACACACACACACACCGACAACACACACACACACACCGACAACACATACACACACACACCGACAACACACACACACACACCGACAACACACACACACACACCGACAACACACACACACACACAACACACACACACACACACCGACAACACACACACACACACACACACACCGACAACACACACACACACACACACACACTGACAACACACAAACACACACACACACCGACAACACAGACACATACATACACACACCGACAACACACACACACACACACACCGACAACACAGACACACACACACACCGACAACACACACACACACACCGACAACACACACACACACCGACAACACACACACACACACACACACACACACACACACACACACACACACACACACCGACAACACACACACACCGACAACACACACACACACACACACCGACAACACACACACACACACACACACCGACAACACACACACACACACACACCGACAACACACACACACACACACCGACAACACACACACACACACCGACAACACACACACACACACCGACAACACACACACACACACACACCGACAACACATAAACACACACACACCGACAACACACACACACACACACTGACAACACACACACATACACACCGACAACACACACACACACCGACAACACACACACACACACCGACAACACACACACACACACCGACAACACACACACACACCGACAACACACACACACACACACCGACAACACACACACACACACACCGACAACACACACACACACCGACAACACACACACACACACCGACAACACAAACACACACACACACACCGACAACACACACACACACACAACGACAACACACACACACACAACACACACACACACACCGACAATGCACACACACACACACCGACAACACACACACACACAACACACACACACCGACAACACACACACACACACACACACACACACACACCGACAACACACACACACACACAGACAACACACACACACACACACACACCGACAACACACACACACACACACACACCGACAACACACACACACACACCGACAACACATACACACACACACCGACAACACACACACACACACCGACAACACACACACACACACCGACAACACACACACACACACAACACACACACACACACCGACAACACACACACACACACACACACACCGACAACACACACACACACACACACACACTGACAACACACAAACACACACACACACCGACAACACAGACACATACATACACACACCGACAACACACACACACACACACACACCGACAACACAGACACACACACACACCGACAACACACACACACACACCGACAACACACACACACACCGACAACACACACACACACACACACACACACACACACACACACACACACACACACCGACAACACACACACACACACACCGACAACACACACAAACACACACCGACAACACACACACACACACACACACCGACAACACACACACACACACCGACAACACACACACACACACTGACAACACACAAACACACACCGACAACACACACACACACACACACCGACAACACACACACACACACCGACAACACACACACACACCGACAACACACACACACACAACGACAACACACACACACACACACACACCGACTACACACACACACAGACACACACACCGACAACACACACACACACACACACCGACAACACACACACACACACACACTGACAACACACACACACAGACAACACACACACACACACCGACAACACACACACACACACACACACACCGACAACACACACACACCGACAACACACACACACACACACTGACAACACACACGCACCGCCAACACACACACACAAACACACCGACAACACACACACACACACACACCGACAACACACACACACACACACCGACAACACACACGCACCGCCAACACACACACACACAAACACACCGACAACACACACACACACCGACAACACACACACACACACACACCGACAACACACACACACACACACACACCGACAACACACACACACACACACCGGCAACACACACACACACACAACACACACACACACACCGACAACACACACACACACACACACACACCGACAACACACACACACACACACACACACTGACAACACACAAACACACACACACACCGACAACACAGACACATACATACACACACCGACAACACACACACACACACACACACCGACAACACAGACACACACACACACCGACAACACACACACACACACCGACAACACACACACACACCGACAACACCACACACACACACACACACACACACACACACACACACACACACACACACACACACACCGACAACACACACACACACACACCGACAACACACACAAACACACACCGACAACACACACACACACACACACACCGACAACACACACACACACACCGACAACACACACACACACACTGACAACACACAAACACACACCGACAACACACACACACACACACACCGACAACACACACACACACACCGACAACACACACACACACCGACAACACACACACACACAACGACAACACACACACACACACACACACCGACTACACACACACACAGACACACACACCGACAACACACACACACACACACACCGACAACACACACACACACACACACTGACAACACACACACACAGACAACACACACACACACACCGACAACACACACACACACACACACACACCGACAACACACACACACCGACAACACACACACACACACACACCGACAACACACACGCACCGCCAACACACACACACAAACACACCGACAACACACACACACACACACACCGACAACACACACACACACACACCGACAACACACACGCACCGCCAACACACACACACACAAACACACCGACAACACACACACACACCGACAACACACACACACACACACACCGACAACACACACACACACACACACACCGACAACACACACACACACACACCGGCAACACACACACACACACACACACACACACACACACACACCGACAACACACACACACACACCGACAACACACACACACACACACACCGACAACACACACGCACCGACAACACACACACACACACACAAACCGACAACACACACACACACACACCGACAACACACACACACACCGACAACACACACACACACACCGACAACACATAAACACACACACACCGACAACACACACACACACACACTGACAACACACACACATACACACCGACAACACACACACACACACACACACCGACAACACACACACACACACCGACAACACACACACACACACCGACAACACACACCCACCGACAACACACACACACACCGACAACACACACACACACACACCGACAACACACACACACACACCGACAACACACACACACACACACCGACAACACACACACACACCGACAACACACACACACACAACACACACACACACACACCGACAACACAAACACACACACACACACACCGACAACACACACACACACACACCGACAACACACACACACACACACACCGACAACACACACACACACACCGACAACACACACACACACAACACACACACACACACCGACAACACACACACACACACACCGACCACACACACACACAAACACACCGAGAACACACACACACACACCGACAACACACACACACCGACAACACACACACACACACACCGACCACACACACACACAAACACACCGACAACACACACACACACACCGACAACACACACACACACACCGACAACACACACACACACACACCGACAACACACACACACACACACACACCGACAACACAAACACACACACACACACCGACAACACACACACACACACACACACCGACAACACACACACACACACACACCGACAACAAACACACACCGACAACACACACACACACAACACACACACACCGACAACACACACACACACACACCGACCACACACACACACAAACACACCGACAACACACACACACACACCGACAACACACACACACACACCGACAACACACACACACACACACCGACAACACACACACACACACCGACAACACACACACACACACACACACACACACACAAACACCAGCAACACACACACACATACCGACAACACACACACACACACACCGACAACACACACACACACACACCGACAACACATACACACACACACACCGACAACACACACACACACAGCGACAACACACACACACAAACACACCGACAACACACACACACACAGCGACAACACACACACACAAACACACCGACAACACACACACACACACCAACAACACACACACACACACACACCGACAACACACACACACACACCGACAACACACACACACACACCGACAACACACACACACACACACACCGACAACACACACACACACACCGACAACACACACACACACACACACACACACACCGACAACACACACACACCGACAACACACACACACACAACACACACACACACACCGACAAAACACACACGCACACACCGACAACACACACACACACACACACCGACAACACACACACACACAAACACCAGCAACACACACACACACACCGACAACACACACACACACACACACTGACAACACACACACACCGACAACACACACACCCACACACACCGACAACACACACACACACACACCGACAACACACACACACCGACAACACACACACACACACACACACACACCGACAACACACACACACACCGACAACACACACACACACAACACCGACAACACACACACACACACCGACAACACACACACACACACCGACAACACACACACACACACACACTGACAACACACACACACACACACCGACAACACACACACACCGACAACACACACACACACACACACACCGACAACACACACACACACCGACAACACACACACACAACACACACACACACACCGACAACACACACACACACACCGACAACACACACACACACACACACCGACAACACACACACACACACACCGACAACACACACACACACACCGACAACACACACACACACAAACCGAACACACACACACACACCGACAACACACACACACACAACACACACACACACACCGACAACACACACACACACACACCAACAACACACACACACACACCGACAACACACACACACAAACACACCGACAACACACACACACACACCGACAACACACACACACACACCGACAACACACACACACACACACCGACAACACACACACACACACCGACAACACACACACACACACCGACAACACACACCCACCGACAACACACACACACACCGACAACACACACACACACACACCGACAACACACACACACACACACCGACAACACACACACACACACACCGACAACACACACACACACCGACAACACACACACACACAACACACACACACACACACCGACAACACAAACACACACACACACACACCGACAACACACACACACACACACCGACAACACACACACACACACACACCGACAACACACACACACACACCGACAACACACACACACACAACACACACACACACACCGACAACACACACACACACACACCGACCACACACACACACAAACACACCGAGAACACACACACACACACCGACAACACACACACACACACCGACAACACACACACACACACACCGACCACACACACACACAAACACACCGACAACACACACACACACACCGACAACACACACACACACACCGACAACACACACACACACACACCGACAACACACACACACACACACACCGACAACACAAACACACACACACACACCGACAACACACACACACACACACACACCGACAACACACACACACACACACACCGACAACAAACACACACCGACAACACACACACACACAACACACACACACCGACAACACACACACACACACACCGACCACACACACACACAAACACACCGACAACACACACACACACACCGACAACACACACACACACACCGACAACACACACACACACACACCGACAACACACACACACACACCGACAACACACACACACACACACACACACACACACAAACACCAGCAACACACACACACATACCGACAACACACACACACACACACCGACAACACACACACACACACACCGACAACACATACACACACACACACCGACAACACACACACACACAGCGACAACACACACACACAAACACACCGACAACACACACACACACAGCGACAACACACACACACAAACACACCGACAACACACACACACACACCAACAACACACACACACACACACACCGACAACACACACACACACACCGACAACACACACACACACACCGACAACACACACACACACACACACCGACAACACACACACACACACCGACAACACACACACACACACACACACACACACCGACAACACACACACACACCGACAACACACACACACACAACACACACACACACACCGACAAAACACACACGCACACACCGACAACACACACACACACACACACCGACAACACACACACACACAAACACCAGCAACACACACACACACACCGACAACACACACACACACACACACTGACAACACACACACACCGACAACACACACACCCACACACACCGACAACACACACACACACACACCGACAACACACACACACCGACAACACACACACACACACACACACACACCGACAACACACACACACACCGACAACACACACACACACAACACCGACAACACACACACACACACCGACAACACACACACACACACACCGACAACACACACACACACACACACTGACAACACACACACACACACACCGACAACACACACACACCGACAACACACACACACACACACACACACACCGACAACACACACACACACCGACAACACACACACACAACACACACACACACACCGACAACACACACACACACACCGACAACACACACACACACACACACCGACAACACACACACACACACACCGACAACACACACACACACACCGACAACACACACACACACAAACCGAACACACACACACACACCGACAACACACACACACACAACACACACACACACACCGACAACACACACACACACACACCAACAACACACACACACACACCGACAACACACACACACAAACACACCGACAACACACACACACACACCGACAACACACACACACACACCGACAACACACACACACACACACCGACAACACACACACACACACCGACAACACACACACACACACACACACACAAACACCAGCAACACACACACACATACCGACAACACACACACACACACACCGACAACACACACACAGACACACCGACAACACATACACACACACACACCGACAACACACACACACACAGCGACAACACACACACACAAACACACCGACAACACACACACACACACCAACAACACACACACACACACACCGACAACACACACACACACACCAACAACACACACACACACACACACCGACAACACACACACACACACCGACAACACACACACACACACCGACAACACACACACACACACACACCGACAACACACACACACACACCGACAACACACACACACACACACACACACACACCGACAACACACACACACACCGACAACACACACACACACAACACACACACACACACCGACAAAACACACACGCACACACCGACAACACACACACACACACACACCGACAACACACACACACACAAACACCAGCAACACACACACACACACCGACAACACACACACACACACACACTGACAACACACACACACCGACAACACACACACACACACACACCGACAACACACACACACACACACCGACAACACACACACACCGACAACACACACACACACACACACACCGACAACACACACACACACCGACAACACACACACACACAACACCGACAACACACACACACACACCGACAACACACACACACACACACACCGACAACACACACACACACACACACTGACAACACACACACACACCGACAACACACACACACCGACAACACACACACACACACACACACCGACAACACACACACACACCGACAACACACACACACAACACACACACACACACCGACAACACACACACACACACCGACAACACACACACACACACACACCGACAACACACACACACACACACCGACAACACACACACACACACCGACAACACACACACACACAACACACACACACACACCGACAACACACACACACACACACCAACAACACACACACACACACCGACAACACACACACACACACCGACAACACACCGACAACACACACACACACCGACAACACACACACACCGACAACACACACACACACACACACCGACAACACACACACACACACACACCGACAACACACACACACACACACACACCGACAACACACACACACACACACCGACAACACACACACACACACCGACAACACACACACACACACACCGACAACACATAAACACACACACACCGACAACACACACACACACACACTGACAACACACACACATACACACCGACAACACACACACACACACCGACAACACACACACACACACCGACAACACACACACACACACCGACAACACACACACACACCGACAACACACACACACACACACCGACAACACACACACACACACACCGACAACACACACACACACGACAACACACACACACACACCGACAACACAAACACACACACACACACCGACAACACACACACACACACACACACCGACTACACACACACACAGACACACACACCGACAACACACACACACACACCGACAACACACACACACACACACACTGACAACACACACACACAGACAACACACACACACACACCGACAACACACACACACACACACACACACCGACAACACACACACACCGACAACACACACACACACACACCGACAACACACACGCACCGCCAACACACACACACAAACACACCGACAACACACACACACACACACACCGACAACACACACACACACACACCGACAACACACACGCACCGCCAACACACACACACACAAACACACCGACAACACACACACACACCGACAACACACACACACACACACCGACAACACACACACACACACACACACCGACAACACACACACACACACACCGGCAACACACACACACACACACACACACACACACACACACCGACAACACACACACACACACCGACAACACACACACACACACACCGACAACACACACGCACCGACAACACACACACACACACACACAAACCGACAACACACACACACACACACCGACAACACACACACACACCGACAACACACACACACACACCGACAACACATAAACACACACACACCGACAACACACACACACACACACTGACAACACACACACATACACACCGACAACACACACACACACACACACACCGACAACACACACACACACACCGACAACACACACACACACACCGACAACACACACCCACCGACAACACACACACACACCGACAACACACACACACACACACCGACAACACACACACACACACACCGACAACACACACACACACCGACAACACACACACACACAACACACACACACACACACCGACAACACAAACACACACACACACACACCGACAACACACACACACACACACCGACAACACACACACACACACACACCGGCAACACACACACACACACCGACAACACACACACACACAACACACACACACACACCGACAACACACACACACACACACCGACCACACACACACACAAACACACCGAGAACACACACACACACACCGACAACACACACACACACACCGACAACACACACACACACACACCGACCACACACACACACAAACACACCGACAACACACACACACACACCGACAACACACACACACACACCGACAACACACACACACACACACCGACAACACACACACACACACCGACAACACACACACACACACCGACAACACACACACACACACACACACACACACACAAACACCAGCAACACACACACACATACCGACAACACACACACACCGACAACACACACACACACACACCGACAACACATACACACACACACACCGACAACACACACACACACAGCGACAACACACACACACAAACACACCGACAACACACACACACACACCAACAACACACACACACACACACCGACAACACACACACACACACCAACAACACACACACACACACACACCGACAACACACACACACACACCGACAACACACACACACACACCGACAACACACACACACACACACACCGACAACACACACACACACACCGACAACACACACACACACACACACACACACCGACAACACACACACACACCGACAACACACACACACACAACACACACACACACACCGACAAAACACACACGCACACACCGACAACACACACACACACACCGACAACACACACACACACAAACACCAGCAACACACACACACACACCGACAACACACACACACACACACACTGACAACACACACACACCGACAACACACACACACACACACACACCGACAACACACACACACACACACCGACAACACACACACACCGACAACACACACACACACACACACACACACCGACAACACACACACACACCGACAACACACACACACACAACACCGACAACACACACACACACACCGACAACACACACACACACACACACCGACAACACACACACACACACACACTGACAACACACACACACACACACCGACAACACACACACACCGACAACACACACACACACACACACACCGACAACACACACACACACCGACAACACACACACACAACACACACACACACACCGACAACACACACACACACACACCGACAACACACACACACACACACCGACAACACACACACACACCGACAACACACACACACACAACACACACACACACACACCGACAACACAAACACACACACACACACACCGACAACACACACACACACACACCGACAACACACACACACACACACACCGGCAACACACACACACACACCGACAACACACACACACACAACACACACACACACACCGACAACACACACACACACACACCGACCACACACACACACAAACACACCGAGAACACACACACACACACCGACAACACACACACACACACCGACAACACACACACACACACACCGACCACACACACACACAAACACACCGACAACACACACACACACACCGACAACACACACACACACACCGACAACACACACACACACACACCGACAACACACACACACACACCGACAACACACACACACACACCGACAACACACACACACACACACACACACACACACAAACACCAGCAACACACACACACATACCGACAACACACACACACCGACAACACACACACACACACACCGACAACACATACACACACACACACCGACAACACACACACACACAGCGATAACACACACACACAAACACACCGACAACACACACACACACACCAACAACACACACACACACACACCGACAACACACACACACACACCAACAACACACACACACACACACACCGACAACACACACACACACACCGACAACACACACACACACACCGACAACACACACACACACACACACCGACAACACACACACACACACCGACAACACACACACACACACACACACACACCGACAACACACACACACACCGACAACACACACACACACAACACACACACACACACCGACAAAACACACACGCACACACCGACAACACACACACACACACCGACAACACACACACACACAAACACCAGCAACACACACACACACACCGACAACACACACACACACACACACTGACAACACACACACACCGACAACACACACACACACACACACACCGACAACACACACACACACACACCGACAACACACACACACCGACAACACACACACACACACACACACACACCGACAACACACACACACACCGACAACACACACACACACAACACCGACAACACACACACACACACCGACAACACACACACACACACACACCGACAACACACACACACACACACACTGACAACACACACACACACACACCGACAACACACACACACCGACAACACACACACACACACACACACCGACAACACACACACACACCGACAACACACACACACAACACACACACACACACCGACAACACACACACACACACCGACAACACACACACACACACACACCGACAACACACACACACACACACCGACAACACACACACACACACCGACAACACACACACACACAAACCGAACACACACACACACACCGACAACACACACACACACAACACACACACACACACCGACAACACACACACACACACACCAACAACACACACACACACACCGACAACACACACACACAAACACACCGACAACACACACACACACACCGACAACACACACACACACACCGACAACACACACACACACACACCGACAACACACACACACACACCGACAACACACACACACACACACACACACAAACACCAGCAACACACACACACATACCGACAACACACACACACACACACCGACAACACACACACACACACACCGACAACACATACACACACACACACCGACAACACACACACACACAGCGACAACACACACACACAAACACACCGACAACACACACACACACACCAACAACACACACACACACACACCGACAACACACACACACACACCAACAACACACACACACACACACACCGACAACACACACACACACACCGACAACACACACACACACACCGACAACACACACACACACACACACCGACAACACACACACACACACCGACAACACACACACACACACACACACACACACCGACAACACACACACACACCGACAACACACACACACACAACACACACACACACACCGACAAAACACACACGCACACACCGACAACACACACACACACACACACCGACAACACACACACACACAAACACCAGCAACACACACACACACACCGACAACACACACACACACACATACTGACAACACACACACACCGACAACACACACACACACACACCGACAACACACACACACACCGACAACACACACACACCGACAACACACACACACACACACACACCGACAACACACACACACACCGACAACACACACACACACAACACCGACAACACACACACACACACCGACAACACACACACACACACACACCGACAACACACACACACACACACACTGACAACACACACACACACCGACAACACACACACACCGACAACACACACACACACACACACACCGACAACACACACACACCGACAACACACACACACAACACACACACACACACCGACAACACACACACACACACCGACAACACACACACACACACACACCGACAACACACACACACACACACCGACAACACACACACACACACCGACAACACACACACACACAAACCGAACACACACACACACACCGACAACACACACACACACAACACACACACACACACCGACAACACACACACACAGACACCAACAACACACACACACACACCGACAACACACACACACACACCGACAACACACCGACAACACACACACACACCGACAACACACACACACCGACAACACACACACACACACACACCGACAACACACACACACACACACACCGACAACACACACACACACACACACCGACAGCACACACACACACACCGACAACACACACACACACACCGACAACACACACACACACACACCGACAACACATAAACACACACACACCGACAACACACACACACACACACACTGACAACACACACACATACACACCGACAACACACACACACACACCGACAACACACACACACACACCGACAACACACACACACACACCGACAACACACACACACACCGACAACACACACACACACACACCGACAACACACACACACACACACCGACAACACACACACACACGACAACACACACACACACACCGACAACACAAACACACACACACACACCGACAACACACACACACACACACCGACAACACACACACACACAACACACACACACACACCGACAATACACACACACACACACCGACAACACACACACACACAACACACACACACCGACAACACACACACACACACACACACACACACACACACACCGACAACACACACACACACACAGACAACACACACACACACACACACACCGACAACACACACACACACACACACACCGACAACACACACACACACACCGACAACACATACACACACACACCGACAACACACACACACACACCGACAACACACACACACACACCGACAACACACACACACACACAACACACACACACACACCGACAACACACACACACACACACACACACCGACAACACACACACACACACACACTGACAACACACAAACACACACACACACCGACAACACAGACACATACATACACACACCGACAACACACACACACACACACACCGACAACACAGACACACACACACACCGACAACACACACACACACACCGACAACACACACACACACCGACAACACACACACACACACCCACACACACACACACACACACACACACACCGACAACACACACACACACACACCGACAACACACACAAACACACACCGACAACACACACACACACACACACACACACCGACAACACACACACACACACCGACAACACACACACACACACTGACAACACACAAACACACACCGACAACACACACACACACACACACCGACAACACACACACACACACCGACAACACACACACACACACCGACAACACACACACACACAACGACAACACACACACACACACACACCGACTACACACACACACAGACACACACACCGACAACACACACACACACACACACCGACAACACACACACACACACACACTGACAACACACACACACAGACAACACACACACACACACCGACAACACACACACACACACACACCGACAACACAGACACACACACACACAGACAACACACACACACACACAACACACACCGATAACACACACACACACGCTGACAACACACACACACACACACACCGACAACACACACACACACACACCGACAACACACACACATACACACACACACACCGACAACACACACACACCGACAACACACACACACACCGACAACACACACACACACACACCGACAACACACACACACACACACACCGACAACACACACACACACACACACACACCGACAACACACACACACCGACAACACACACACACACACACCGACAACACACACGCACCGCCAACACACACACACAAACACACCGACAACACACACACACACACACCGACAACACACACACACACACACCGACAACACACACGCACCGCCAACACACACACACACAAACACACCGACAACACACACACACACCGACAACACACACACACACACACCGACAACACACACACACACACACCGACAACACACACACACACACACCGGCAAAACACACACACACACACACACACACACACACACACACACACACACCGACAACACACACACACACACCGACAACACACACACACACACCGACAACACACACGCACCGACAACACACACACACACACACACAAACCGACAACACACACACACACACACCGACAACACACACACACACCGACAACACACACACACACACCGACAACACATAAACACACACACACCGACAACACACACACACACACACTGACAACACACACACATACACACCGACAACACACACACACACACACACACACCGACAACACACACACACACACCGACAACACACACACACACACCGACAACACACACCCACCGACAACACACACACACACCGACAACACACACACACACACACCGACAACACACACACACACACACCGACAACACACACACACACACACCGACAACACACACACACACCGACAACACACACACACACAACACACACACACACACACCGACAACACAAACACACACACACACACACCGACAACACACACACACACACACCGACAACACACACACACACACACACCGACAACACACACACACACACCGACAACACACACACACACAACACACACACACACACCGACAACACACACACACACACACACCGACCACACACACACACAAACACACCGAGAACACACACACACACACCGACAACACACACACACACACCGACAACACACACACACACACACCGACCACACACACACACACACACACCGACAACACACACACACACACCGACAACACAAACACACACACACACACCGACAACACACACACACACACACCGACAACACACACACACACAACACACACACACACACCGACAATACACACACACACACACCGACAACACACACACACACAACACACACACACCGACAACACACACACACACACACACACACACCGACAACACACACACACACACAGACAACACACACACACACACACACACCGACAACACACACACACACACACCGACAACACACACACACACACCGACAACACATACACACACACACCGACAACACACACACACACACCGACAACACACACACACACACCGACAACACACACACACACACAACACACACACACACACCGACAACACACACACACACACACACACACCGACAACACACACACACACACACACACACTGACAACACACAAACACACACACACACCGACAACACAGACGCATACATACACACACCGACAACACACACACACACACACACCGACAACACAGACACACACACACACCGACAACACACACACACACACCGACAACACACACACACACCGACAACACACACACACACACACCCACACACACACACACACACACACACACACACACACCGACAACCACACACACACACACCGACAACACACACACACCGACAACACACACACACACACACACCGACAACACACACACACACACAACGACAACACACACACACACACTGACAAAACACACACACACACACACACACACACACACACCGACAACACACACACACACACACCGACAACACACACACACACACCGACAACACACACACACCGACAACACACACACACACACACACACACACACACTGACAAAACACCCACACACACACACCGACAACACACACACACACACACACCGACAACACACACACACACACACACTGACAACACACACACACAGACAACACACACACACACACCGACAACACACACCGACAACACAGACACACACACACAGACAACACACACACACACACAACACACACCGATAACACACACACACACACTGACAACACACACACACACAACACACACACACACACCGACAACACACACACACCGACAACACACACACACACACACCGACAACACACACACATACACACACACACACACACCGACAACACACACACACCGACAACACACACACACACCGACAACACACACACACACACACCGACAACACACACACACACACACACACACCGACAACACACACACACCGACAACACACACACACACACACACACCGACAACACACACGCACCGCCAACACACACACACAAACACACCGACAACACACACACACACACACCGACAACACACACACACACACACCGACAACACACACGCACCGCCAACACACACACACACAAACACACCGACAACACACACACACACCGACAACACACACACACACACACACCGACAACACACACACACACACACACACCGACAACACACACACACACCGGCACACACACACACACACACACACACACACACACACACACACACACACACACACCGACAACACACACACACACACCGACAACACACACACACACACACCGACAACACACACGCACCGACAACACACACACACACACACACAAACCGACAACACACACACACACACACCGACAACACACACACACACCGACAACACACACACACACACCGACAACACATAAACACACACACACCGACAACACACACACACACACACCGACAACACACACACATACACACCGACAACACACACACACACACACACACCGACAACACACACACACCGACAACACACACACACACACCGACAACACACACCCACCGACAACACACACACACACCGACAACACACACACACACAAACCGAACACACACACACACACACCGACAACACACACACAACACACACACACACACCGACAACACACACACACACACACACCAACAACACACACACACACACCGACAACACACACACACACACCGACAACACACCAACAACACACACACACACCGACAACACACACACACCGACAACACACACACACACACACACCGACAACACACACACACACACACACCGACAACACACACACACACACACACCGACAACACACACACACACACACCGACAACACACACACACACACCGACAACACACACACACACACACCGACAACACATAAACACACACACACCGACAACACACACACACACACACTGACAACACACACACATACACACCGACAACACACACACACACACCGACAACACACACACACACACCGACAACACACACACACACACCGACAACACACACACACACCGACAACACACACACACACACACCGACAACACACACACACACACACCGACAACACACACACACACGACAACACACACACACACACCGACAACACAAACACACACACACACACCGACAACACACACACACACACACCGACAACACACACACACACAACACACACACACACACCGACAATACACACACACACACACCGACAACACACACACACACAACACACACACACCGACAACACACACACACACACACACACACACACACACCGACAACACACACACACACACAGACAACACACACACACACACACACACCGACAACACACACACACACACACACACCGACAACACACACACACACACCGACAACACATACACACACACACCGACAACACACACACACACACCGACAACACACACACACACACCGACAACACACACACACACACAACACACACACACACACCGACAACACACACACACACACACACACACCGACAACACACACACACACACACACACACTGACAACACACAAACACACACACACACCGACAACACAGACACATACATACACACACCGACAACACACACACACACACCGACAACACAGACACACACACACACCGACAACACACACACACACACCGACAACACACACACACACCGACAACACACACACACACACCCACACACACACACACACACACACACACACACACCGACAACACACACACACACACACCGACAACACACACAAACACACACCGACAACACACACACACACACACACACCGACAACACACACACACACACCGACAACACACACACACACACTGACAACACACAAACACACACCGACAACACACACACACACACACACCGACAACACACACACACACACCGACAACACACACACACACACCGACAACACACACACACACAACGACAACACACACACACACACACACACCGACTACACACACACACAGACACACACACCGACAACACACACACACACACACACCGACAACACACACACACACACACACTGACAACACACACACACAGACAACACACACACACACACCGACAACACACACACACACACACACCGACAACACAGACACACACACACACAGACAACACACACACACACACAACACACACCGATAACACACACACACACGCTGACAACACACACACACACAACACACACACACACACACCGACAACACACACACACCGACAACACACACACACACACACCGACAACACACACACATACACACACACACACCGACAACACACACACACCGACAACACACACACACACCGACAACACACACACACACACACCGACAACACACACACACACACACACCGACAACACACACACACACACACACACCGACAACACACACACACCGACAACACACACACACACACACCGACAACACACACGCACCGCCAACACACACACACAAACACACCGACAACACACACACACACACACCGACAACACACACACACACACACCGACAACACACACGCACCGCCAACACACACAAACACACCGACAACACACACACACACCGACAACACACACACACACACACACCGACAACACACACACACACACACACACACCGACAACACACACACACACACACCGGCAACACACACACACACACACACAAACACACACACACACACACCGACAACACACACACACACACCGACAACACACACACACACACCGACAACACACACGCACCGACAACACACACACACACACACAAACCGACAACACACACACACACACACCGACAACACACACACACACCGACAACACACACACACACACCGACAACACATAAACACACACACACCGACAACACACACACACACACACTGACAACACACACACATACACACCGACAACACACACACACACACACACACCGACAACACACACACACACACCGACAACACACACACACACACCGACAACACACACCCACCGACAACACACACACACACCGACAACACACACACACACACACCGACAACACACACACACACACCGACAACACACACACACACACACCGACAACACACACACACACCGACAACACACACACACACAACACACACACACACACACCGACAACACAAACACACACACACACACACCGACAACACACACACACACACACCGACAACACACACACACACACACACCGACAACACACACACACACACCGACAACACACACACACACAACACACACACACACACCGACAACACACACACACACACACACACCGACCACACACACACACAAACACACCGAGAACACACACACACACACCGACAACACACACACACACACCGACAACACACACACACACACACCGACCACACACACACACACACACACCGACAACACACACACACACACCGACAACACAAACACACACACACACACCGACAACACACACACACACACACACCGACAACACACACACACACAACACACACACACACACCGACAATACACACACACACACACCGACAACACACACACACACAACACACACACACCGACAACACACACACACACACACACACACACACACCGACAACACACACACACACACAGACAACACACACACACACACACACACCGACAACACACACACACACACACCGACAACACACACACACACACCGACAACACATACACACACACACCGACAACACACACACACACACCGACAACACACACACACACACCGACAACACACACACACACACAACACACACACACACACCGACAACACACACACACACACACACACCGACAACACACACACACACACACACACACTGACAACACACAAACACACACACACACCGACAACACAGACACATACATACACACACCGACAACACACACACACACACACACCGACAACACAGACACACACACACACCGACAACACACACACACACACCGACAACACACACACACACCGACAACACACACACACACACACCCACACACACACACACACACACACACACACACACACCGACAACACACACACACACACACCGACAACACACACAAACACACACCGACAACACACACACACACACACACCGACAACACACACACACACACCGACAACACACACACACACACTGACAACACACAAACACACACCGACAACACACACACACACACACACCGACAACACACACACACACACCGACAACACACACACACACACCGACAACACACACACACACAACGACAACACACACACACACACACACACCGACTACACACACACACAGACACACACACCGACAACACACACACACACACACACCGACAACACACACACACACACACACTGACAACACACACACACAGACAACACACACACACACACCGACAACACACACCGACAACACAGACACACACACACAGACAACACACACACACACACAACACACCGATAACACACACACACACACTGACAACACACACACACACAACACACACACACACACACCGACAACACACACACACCGACAACACACACACACACACACCGACAACACACACACATACACACACACACACACACCGACAACACACACACACCGACAACACACACACACACCGACAACACACACACACACACACCGACAACACACACACACACACACACACCGACAACACACACACACACACACACACACCGACAACACACACACACCGACAACACACACACACACACACACACCGACAACACACACGCACCGCCAACACACACACACAAACACACCGACAACACACACACACACACACCGACAACACACACACACACACACCGACAACACACACGCACCGCCAACACACACACACACAAACACACCGACAACACACACACACACCGACAACACACACACACACACACACAGACAACACACACACACACACACACACACCGACAACACACACACACACACACCGGCAACACACACACACACACACACACACACACACACACACACACACACACCGACAACACACACACACACACCGACAACACACACACACACACACCGACAACACACACGCACCGACAACACACACACACACACACACAAACCGACAACACACACACACACACACCGACAACACACACACACACCGACAACACACACACACACACCGACAACACATAAACACACACACACCGACAACACACACACACACACACCGACAACACACACACATACACACCGACAACACACACACACACACACACCGACAACACACACACACACACCGACAACACACACACACACACCGACAACACACACACACACAACACACACACACACACCGACAACACACACACACACACACACACCGACCACACACACACACAAACACACCGAGAACACACACACACACACCGACAACACACACACACACACCGACAACACACACACACACACACCGACCACACACACACACACACACACCGACAACACACACACACACACCGACAACACAAACACACACACACACACCGACAACACACACACACACACACACCGACAACACACACACACACAACACACACACACACACCGACAATACACACACACACACACCGACAACACACACACACACAACACACACACACCGACAACACACACACACACACACACACACACACACCGACAACACACACACACACACAGACAACACACACACACACACACACACCGACAACACACACACACACACACCGACAACACACACACACACACCGACAACACATACACACACACACCGACAACACACACACACACACCGACAACACACACACACACACCGACAACACACACACACACACAACACACACACACACACCGACAACACACACACACACACACACACACACCGACAACACACACACACACACACACACACTGACAACACACAAACACACACACACACCGACAACACAGACACATACATACACACACCGACAACACACACACACACACACACCGACAACACAGACACACACACACACCGACAACACACACACACACACCGACAACACACACACACACCGACAACACACACACACACACACCCACACACACACACACACACACACACACACACACACCGACAACACACACACACACACACCGACAACACACACAAACACACACCGACAACACACACACACACACACACCGACAACACACACACACACACCGACAACACACACACACACACTGACAACACACAAACACACACCGACAACACACACACACACACACACCGACAACACACACACACACACCGACAACACACACACACACACACCGACAACACACACACACACAACGACAACACACACACACACACACACACCGACTACACACACACACAGACACACACACCGACAACACACACACACACACACACCGACAACACACACACACACACACACTGACAACACACACACACAGACAACACACACACACACACCGACAACACACACCGACAACACAGACACACACACACAGACAACACACACACACACACAACACAGACCGATAACACACACACACACACTGACAACACACACACACACAACACACACACACACACACCGACAACACACACACACCGACAACACACACACACACACACCGACAACACACACACATACACACACACACACACACCGACAACACACACACACCGACAACACACACACACACCGACAACACACACACACACACACCGACAACACACACACACACACACACCGACAACACACACACACACACACACACACCGACAACACACACACACCGACAACACACACACACACACACACACCGACAACACACACGCACCGCCAACACACACACACAAACACACCGACAACACACACACACACACACCGACAACACACACACACACACACCGACAACACACACGCACCGCCAACACACACACACACAAACACACCGACAACACACACACACACCGACAACACACACACACACACACACCGACAACACACACACACACACACACACCGACAACACACACACACACACACCGGCAACACACACACACACACACACACACACACACACACACACACACACCGACAACACACACACACACACCGACAACACACACACACACACACCGACAACACACACGCACCGACAACACACACACACACACACACAAACCGACAACACACACACACACACACCGACAACACACACACACACCGACAACACACACACACACACCGACAACACATAAACACACACACACCGACAACACACACACACACACACCGACAACACACACACATACACACCGACAACACACACACACACACACACACCGACAACACACACACACACACCGACAACACACACACACACACCGACAACACACACCCACCGACAACACACACACACACCGACAACACACACACACACACACCGACAACACACACACACACACACCGACAACACACACACACACACACCGACAACACACACACCGACAACACACACACACACACCGACAACACACACACACACACAACACACACACACACACCGACAACACACACACACACACACACACACACCGACAACACACACACACACACACACACACTGACAACACACAAACACACACACACACCGACAACACAGACACATACATACACACACCGACAACACACACACACACACACACCGACAACACAGACACACACACACACCGACAACACACACACACACACCGACAACACACACACACACCGACAACACACACACACACACACCCACACACACACACACACACACACACACACACACACCGACAACACACACACACACACACCGACAACACACACAAACACACACCGACAACACACACACACACACACACCGACAACACACACACACACACCGACAACACACACACACACACTGACAACACACAAACACACACCGACAACACACACACACACACACACCGACAACACACACACACACACCGACAACACACACACACACACACCGACAACACACACACACACAACGACAACACACACACACACACACACACCGACTACACACACACACAGACACACACACCGACAACACACACACACACACACACCGACAACACACACACACACACACACTGACAACACACACACACAGACAACACACACACACACACCGACAACACACACCGACAACACAGACACACACACACAGACAACACACACACACACACAACACAGACCGATAACACACACACACACACTGACAACACACACACACACAACACACACACACACACACCGACAACACACACACACCGACAACACACACACACACACACCGACAACACACACACATACACACACACACACACACCGACAACACACACACACCGACAACACACACACACACCGACAACACACACACACACACACCGACAACACACACACACACACACACCGACAACACACACACACACACACACACACCGACAACACACACACACCGACAACACACACACACACACACACACCGACAACACACACGCACCGCCAACACACACACACAAACACACCGACAACACACACACACACACACCGACAACACACACACACACACACCGACAACACACACGCACCGCCAACACACACACACACAAACACACCGACAACACACACACACACCGACAACACACACACACACACACACCGACAACACACACACACACACACACACCGACAACACACACACACACACACCGGCAACACACACACACACACACACACACACACACACACACACACACACCGACAACACACACACACACACCGACAACACACACACACACACACCGACAACACACACGCACCGACAACACACACACACACACACACAAACCGACAACACACACACACACACACCGACAACACACACACACACCGACAACACACACACACACACCGACAACACATAAACACACACACACCGACAACACACACACACACACACCGACAACACACACACATACACACCGACAACACACACACACACACACACACCGACAACACACACACACACACCGACAACACACACACACACACCGACAACACACACCCACCGACAACACACACACACACCGACAACACACACACACACACACCGACAACACACACACACACACACCGACAACACACACACACACACACCGACAACACACACACCGACAACACACACACACACAACACACACACACACACACCGACAACACAAACACACACACACACACACCGACAACACACACACACACACACCGACAACACACACACACACACCGACAACACACACACACACACCGACAACACACACACACACAACACACACACACACACCGACAACACACACACACACACACCGACCACACACACACACAAACACACCGAGAACACACACACACACACCGACAACACACACACACACACCGACAACACACACACACACGCACCGACCACACACACACACAAACACACCGACAACACACACACACCGACAACACACACACACACACCGACAACACACACACACACACACCGACAACACACACACACACACACACCGACAACACAAACACACACACACACACCGACAACACACACACACACACACCGACAACACACACACACACACACACCGACAACAAACACACACCGACAACACACACACACACAACACACACACACCGACAACACACACAAACACACACCGACCACACACACACACAAACACACCGACAACACACACACACCGACAACACACACACACACACCGACAACACACACACACACACACCGACAACACACACACACACACCGACAACACACACACACACACACACACACACACACAAACACCAGCAACACACACACACATACCGACAACACACACACACACACACCGACAACACACACACACACACACCGACAACACACACACACACACACCGACAACACATACACACACACACACCGACAACACACACACACACAGCGACAACACACACACACAAACACACCGACAACACACACACACACACCAACAACACACACACACACACACCGACAACACACACACACACACCAACAACACACACACACACACACACCGACAACACACACACACACACCGACAACACACACACACACACCGACAACACACACACACACACACACCGACAACACACACACACACACCGACAACACACACACACACACACACACACACACACCGACAACACACACACACACCGACAACACACACACACACAACACACACACACACACCGACAAAACACACACGCACACACCGACAACACACACACACACACACACACACCGACAACACACACACACACAAACACCAGCAACACACACACACACACCGACAACACACACACACACACACACTGACAACACACACACACCGACAACACACACACACACACACACCGACAACACACACACACACACACCGACAACACACACACACCGACAACACACACACACACACACCGACAACACACACACACACCGACAACACACACACACACAACACCGACAACACACACACACACACCGACAACACACACACACACACACACACCGACAACACACACACACACACACACTGACAACACACACACACACACACCGACAACACACACACACCGACAACACACACACACACACACACCGACAACACACACACACACCGACAACACACACACACACACCGACAACACACACACACACACACACCGACAACACACAACACACACACACACACCGACAACACACACACACACACCGACAACACACACACACACACACACCGACAACACACACACACACACACCGACAACACACACAAACACACACACAACACACACACACACAAACCGAACACACACACACACACCGACAACACACACACACACAACACACACACACACACCGACAACACACACACACACACACCAACAACACACACACACACCGACAACACACACACACACACCGACAACACACCGACAACACACACACACACCGACAACACACACACACCGACAACACACACACACACACACCGACAACACACACACACACACACACCGACAACACACACACACAAACACACCGACAACACACACACACACACACCGACAACACACACACACACACCGACAACACACACACACACACCGACAACACACACACACACACACTGACAACACATAAACACACACACACCGACAACACACACACACACACACTGACAACACACACACATACACACCGACAACACACACACACACACCGACAACACACACACACACACCGACAACACACACACACACACCGACAACACACACACACACCGACAACACACACACACACACACCGACAACACACACACACACACACCGACAACACACACACACACCGACAACACACACACACACAACACACACACACACACACACACCGACAACACAAACACACACACACACACACACCGACAACACACACACACACACACACCGACAACACACACACACACACACTGACAACACACACACACCGACAACACACACACACACACACACACCGACAACACACACACACACACACCGACAACACACACACACCGACAACACACACACACACACACACACACACCGACAACACACACACACACCGACAACACACACACACACAACACCGACAACACACACACACACCGACAACACACACACACACAACACCGACATCACACACACACACACCGACAACACACACACACACACACACCGACAACACACACACACACACACACTGACAACACACACACACACACACCGACAACACACACACACACACACCGACAACACACACACACACACACCGACAACACACACACACACACCGACAACACACCGACAACACACACACACACCGACAACACACACACACCGACAACACACACACACACACACACCGACAACACACACACACACACACACCGACAACACACACACACACACCGACAACACACACACACACACCGACAACACACACACACACACCGACAACACACACACACACACCGACAACACACACACACACACACCGACAACACATAAACACACACACACCGACAACACACACACACACACACTGACAACACACACACATACACACCGACAACACACACACACACACCGACAACACACACACACACACCGACAACACACACACACACACCGACAACACACACACACACCGACAACACACACACACACACACCAACAACACACACACACACACACCGACAACACACACACACACCGACAACACACACACACACAACACACACACACACACACACACCGACAACACAAACACACACACACACACACACCGACAACACACACACACACACACACCGACAACACACACACACACACACACTGACAACACACACACACCGACAACACACACACACACACACCGACAACACACACACACACACACCGACAACACACACACACCGACAACACACACACACACACACACACACACACACCGACAACACACACACACACCGACAACACACACACACACACAACACCGACAACACACACACACACCGACAACACACACACACACAACACCGACATCACACACACACACACCGACAACACACACACACACACACACCGACAACACACACACACACACACACTGACAACACACACACACACACACCGACAACACACACACACCGACAACACACACACACACACACCGACAACACACACACACACACCGACAACACACACACACACAACACACACACACACACCGACAACACACACACACACACACACCGACAACACACACACACACACCGACAACACACACACACACACACACCGACAACACACACACACACACACCGACAACACACACACACACACACCGACAACACACACACACACCGACAACACACACACACACAACACACACACACACACACACACCGACAACACAAACACACACACACACACCGACAACACACACACACACACACACCGACAACACACACACACACACACACTGACAACACACACACACCGACAACACACACACACACACACCGACAACACACACACACCGACAACACACACACACACACACACACACACCGACAACACACACACACACCGACAACACACACACACACAACACCGACAACACACACACACACCGACAACACACACACACACAACACCGACATCACACACACACACACCGACAACACACACACACACCGACAACACACACACACACAACACACACACACACACACCGACAACACAAACACACACACACACACACCGACAACACACACACACACACACCGACAACACACACACACACACCGACAACACACACACACACACCGACAACACACACACACACAACACACACACACACACCGACAACACACACACACACACACCGACCACACACACACACAAACACACCGAGAACACACACACACACACCGACAACACACACACACACACCGACAACACACACACACACGCACCGACCACACACACACACAAACACACCGACAACACACACACACCGACAACACACACACACACACCGACAACACACACACACACACACCGACAACACACACACACACACACACCGACAACACAAACACACACACACACACCGACAACACACACACACACACACACACCGACAACACACACACACACACACACACCGACAACAAACACACACCGACAACACACACACACACAACACACACACACCGACAACACACACAAACACACACCGACCACACACACACACAAACACACCGACAACACACACACACACACCGACAACACACACACACACACCGACAACACACACACACACACACCGACAACACACACACACACACCGACAACACACACACACACACACACACACACACACACACAAACACCAGCAACACACACACACATACCGACAACACACACACACACACACCGACAACACACACACACACACACCGACAACACACACACACACACACCGACAACACATACACACACACACACCGACAACACACACACACACAGCGACAACACACACACACAAACACACCGACAACACACACACACACACCAACAACACACACACACACACACCGACAACACACACACACACACCAACAACACACACACACACACACACCGACAACACACACACACACACCGACAACACACACACACACACCGACAACACACACACACACACACACCGACAACACACACACAGACACCGACAACACACACACACACACACACACACCGACAACACACACACACACCGACAACACACACACACACAACACACACACACACACCGACAAAACACACACGCACACACCGACAACACACACACACACACACACACACCGACAACACACACACACACAAACACCAGCAACACACACACACACACCGACAACACACACACACACACACACTGACAACACACACACACCGACAACACACACACACACACACACCGACAACACACACACACACACACCGACAACACACACACACCGACAACACACACACACACACACCGACAACACACACACACACCGACAACACACACACACACAACACCGACAACACACACACACACACCGACAACACACACACACACACACACACACCGACAACACACACACACACACACACTGACAACACACACACACACACACCGACAACACACACACACCGACAACACACACACACACACACACCGACAACACACACACACCGACAACACACACACACAACACACACACACACACCGACAACACACACACACACACCGACAACACACACACACACACACACCGACAACACACACACACACACACCGACAACACACACACACACACCGACAACACACACACACACAAACCGAACACACACACACACACCGACAACACACACACACACAACACACACACACACACCGACAACACACACACACACACACCAACAACACACACACACACACCGACAACACACACACACACACCGACAACACACCGACAACACACACACACACCGACAACACACACACACCGACAACACACACACACACACACCGACAACACACACACACACACACACCGACAACACACACACACAAACACACCGACAACACACACACACACACACCGACAACACACACACACACACCGACAACACACACACACACACCGACAACACACACACACACACACTGACAACACATAAACACACACACACCGACAACACACACACACACACACTGACAACACACACACATACACACCGACAACACACACACACACACCGACAACACACACACACACACCGACAACACACACACACACACCGACAACACACACACACACCGACAACACACACACACACACACCGACAACACACACACACACACACCGACAACACACACACACACCGACAACACACACACACACAACACACACACACACACACACACCGACAACACAAACACACACACACACACACACCGACAACACACACACACACACACACACCGACAACACACACACACACACACTGACAACACACACACACCGACAACACACACACACACACACCGACAACACACACACACACACACCGACAACACACACACACCGACAACACACACACACACACACACACACACCGACAACACACACACACACCGACAACACACACACACACAACACCGACAACACACACACACACCGACAACACACACACACACAACACCGACATCACACACACACACACCGACAACACACACACACACACACACCGACAACACACACACACACACACACTGACAACACACACACACACACACCGACAACACACACACACACACACCGACAACACACACACACACACCGACAACACACACACACACACACCGACAACACACACACACACACACACCGACAACACAAACACACACACACACACCGACAACACACACACACACACACACACCGACAACACACACACACACACACACACCGACAACACACACACACCGACAACACACACACACACAACACACACACACCGACAACACACACAAACACACACCGACCACACACACACACAAACACACCGACAACACACACACACACACCGACAACACACACACACACACCGACAACACACACACACACACACCGACAACACACACACACACACCGACAACACACACACACACACACACACACACACACAAACACCAGCAACACACACACACATACCGACAACACACACACACACACACCGACAACACACACACACACACACCGACAACACACACACACACACACCGACAACACATACACACACACACACCGACAACACACACACACACAGCGACAACACACACACACAAACACACCGACAACACACACACACACACCAACAACACACACACACACACACCGACAACACACACACACACACCAACAACACACACACACACACACACCGACAACACACACACACACACCGACAACACACACACACACACCGACAACACACACACACACACACACCGACAACACACACACAGACACCGACAACACACACACACACACACACACACACACCGACAACACACACACACACCGACAACACACACACACACAACACACACACACACACCGACAAAACACACACGCACACACCGACAACACACACACACACACACACACACCGACAACACACACACACACAAACACCAGCAACACACACACACACACCGACAACACACACACACACACACACTGACAACACACACACACCGACAACACACACACACACACACACCGACAACACACACACACACACACCGACAACACACACACACCGACAACACACACACACACACACCGACAACACACACACACACCGACAACACACACACACACAACACCGACAACACACACACACACACCGACAACACACACACACACACACACACACCGACAACACACACACACACACACACTGACAACACACACACACACACACCGACAACACACACACACCGACAACACACACACACACACACACCGACAACACACACACACCGACAACACACACACACAACACACACACACACACCGACAACACACACACACACACCGACAACACACACACACACACACACCGACAACACACACACACACACACCGACAACACACACACACACACCGACAACACACACACACACAAACCGAACACACACACACACACCGACAACACACACACACACAACACACACACACACACCGACAACACACACACACACACACCAACAACACACACACACACACCGACAACACACACACACACACCGACAACACACCGACAACACACACACACACCGACAACACACACACACCGACAACACACACACACACACACCGACAACACACACACACACACCGACAACACACACACACAAACACACCGACAACACACACACACACACACCGACAACACACACACACACACCGACAACACACACACACACACCGACAACACACACACACACACACTGACAACACATAACACACACACACCGACAACACACACACACACACACTGACAACACACACACATACACACCGACAACACACACACACACACCGACAACACACACACACACACCGACAACACACACACACACACCGACAACACACACACACACCGACAACACACACACACACACACCGACAACACACACACACACACACCGACAACACACACACACACCGACAACACACACACACACAACACACACACACACACACACACCGACAACACAAACACACACACACACACACACCGACAACACACACACACACACACACACCGACAACACACACACACACACACTGACAACACACACACACCGACAACACACACACACACACACCGACAACACACACACACACACACCGACAACACACACACACCGACAACACACACACACACACACACACACACCGACAACACACACACACACCGACAACACACACACACACAACACCGACAACACACACACACACCGACAACACACACACACACAACACCGACATCACACACACACACACCGACAACACACACACACACACACACCGACAACACACACACACACACACACTGACAACACACACACACACCGACAACACACACACACACACACCGACAACACACACACACACACACCGACAACACACACACACACACCGACAACACACCGACAACACACACACACACCGACAACACACACACACCGACAACACACACACACACACACACCGACACACACACACACACACCGACAACACACACACACACACCGACAACACACACACACACACACCGACAACACACACACACACACCGACAACACACACACACACACCGACAACACACACACACACACACCGACAACACATAAACACACACACACCGACAACACACACACACACACACTGACAACACACACACACACACACCGACAACACACACACACACACCGACAACACACACACACACACCGACAACACACACACACACACCGACAACACACACACACACCGACAACACACACACACACACACCGACAACACACACACACACACACCGACAACACACACACACACCGACAACACACACACACACACACACACACACACACACACACCGACAACACAAACACACACACACACACACACCGACAACACACACACACACACACACCGACAACACACACACACACACACACACTGACAACACACACACACCGACAACACACACACACACACACCGACAACACACACACACACACACCGACAACACACACACACCGACAACACACACACACACACACACACACCGACAACACACACACACACCGACAACACACACACACACAACACCGACAACACACACACACACCGACAACACACACACACACAACACCGACATCACACACACACACACCGACAACACACACACACACACACACACTGACAACACACACACACACACACCGACAACACACACACACCGACAACACACACACACACACACCGACAACACACACACACACACCGACAACACACACACACACAACACACACACACACACCGACAACACACACACACACACACACCGACAACACACACACACACACCGACAACACACACACACACACACCGACAACACACACACACACACACCGACAACACACACACACACACACCGACAACACACACACACACCGACAACACACACACACACAACACACACACACACACACACACCGACAACACAAACACACACACACACACACACCGACAACACACACACACACACACACCGACAACACACACACACACACACACTGACAACACACACACACCGACAACACACACACACACACACCGACAACACACACACACACACACCGACAACACACACACACCGACAACACACACACACACACACACACCGACAACACACACACACACCGACAACACACACACACACAACACCGACAACACACACACACACCGACAACACACACACACACAACACCGACATCACACACACACACACCGACAACACACACACACACACACACCGACAACACACACACACACACACACTGACAACACACACACACACACACCGACAACACACACACACCGACAACACACACACACACACACCGACAACACACACACACACACACCGACAACACACACACACACAACACACACACACACACCGACAACACACACACACACACACACCGACAACACACACACACACACCGACAACACACACACACACACACCGACAACACACACACACACACACCGACAACACACACACACACACACCGACAACACACACACACACACACCGACAACACACACACACACCGACAACACACACACACACAACACACACACACACACCGACAACACACACACACACACACACCGACAACACACACACACACACCGACAACACACACACACACACACACCGACAACACACACACACACACACCGACAACACACACACACACACACACCGACAACACACACACACACCGACAACACACACACACACCAACAACACACACACACACACCGACAACACACACACACACACCGACAACACACCGACAACACACACACACACCGACAACACACACACACCGACAACACACACACACACACACCGACAACACACACACACACACACACACACCGACAACACACACACACACACACCGACAACACACACACACACACACCGACAACACACACACACACACCGACAACTCACACACACACACCGACAACACACACACACACACACCGACAACACATAAACACACACACACCGACAACACACACACACACACACACTGACAACACACACACATACACACCGACAACACACACACACCGACAACACACACACACACACACCGACAACACATAAACACACACACACCGACAACACACACACACACACACTGACAACACACACACACACACACCGACAACACACACACACACACCGACAACACACACACACACACCGACAACACACACACACACACCGACAACACACACACACACCGACAACACACACACACCGACAACACACACACACACACACCGACAACACACACACACACCGACAACACACACACACACAACACACACACACACACACACACCGACAACACAACACACACACACACACACACCGACAACACACACACACACAACACCGACATCACACACACACACACCGACAACACACACACACACACACACCGACAACACACACACACACACACACGACAACACACACACACACACACCGACAACACACACACACCGACAACACACACACACACACACCGACAACACACACACACACACACCGACAACACACACACACACACCGACAACACACACACACACACACACTGACAACACACACACACACACACCGACAACACACACACACCGACAACACACACACACACACACACCGACAACACACACACACCGACAACACACACACACAACACACACACACACACCGACAACACACACACACACACCGACAACACACACACACACACACACCGACAACACACACACACACACACCGACAACACACACACACACACCGACAACACACACACACACAAACCGAACACACACACACACACCGACAACACACACACACACAACACACACACACACACCGACAACACACACACACACACACCAACAACACACACACACACACCGACAACACACACACACACACCGACAACACACCGACAACACACACACACACCGACAACACACACACACCGACAACACACACACACACACACCGACAACACACACACACACACCGACAACACACACACACAAACACACCGACAACACACACACACACACACCGACAACACACACACACACACCGACAACACACACACACACACCGACAACACACACACACACACACCGACAACACATAAACACACACACACCGACAACACACACACACACACACTGACAACACACACACATACACACCGACAACACACACACACACACCGACAACACACACACACACACCGACAACACACACACACACACCGACAACACACACACACACCGACAACACACACACACACACACCGACAACACACACACACACACACCGACAACACACACACACACCGACAACACACACACACACAACACACACACACACACACACACCGACAACACAAACACACACACACACACACACCGACAACACACACACACACACACACCGACAACACACACACACACACACTGACAACACACACACACCGACAACACACACACACACACACCGACAACACACACACACACACACCGACAACACACACACACCGACAACACACACACACACACACACACACACCGACAACACACACACACACCGACAACACACACACACACAACACCGACAACACACACACACACCGACAACACACACACACACAACACCGACATCACACACACACACACCGACAACACACACACACACACACACCGACAACACACACACACACACACACTGACAACACACACACACACCGACAACACACACACACACACACCGACAACACACACACACACACACCGACAACACACACACACACACCGACAACACACCGACAACACACACACACACCGACAACACACACACACCGACAACACACACACACACACACACCGACAACACACACACACCGACAACACACACACACACACCGACAACACACACACACACACACCGACAACACACACACACACACCGACAACACACACACACACACCGACAACACACACACACACACACCGACAACACACACACACACACACACCGACAACACACACACACACACACTGACAACACACACACACACACACCGACAACACACACACACACACCGACAACACACACACACACACCGACAACACACACACACACACCGACAACACACACACACACCGACAACACACACACACACACACCGACAACACACACACACACACACCGACAACACACACACACACCGACAACACACACACACACAACACACACACACACACACACACCGACAACACAACACACACACACACACACACCGACAACACACACACACACACACACCGACAACACACACACACACACACACACTGACAACACACACACACCGACAACACACACACACACACACCGACAACACACACACACACACACCGACAACACACACACACCGACAACACACACACACACACACACACACACCGACAACACACACACACACCGACAACACACACACACACAACACCGACAACACACACACACACCGACAACACACACACACACACACCGACATCACACACACACACACCGACAACACACACACACACACACACACTGACAACACACACACACACACACCGACAACACACACACACCGACAACACACACACACACACACCGACAACACACACACACACACCGACAACACACACACACACAACACACACACACACACCGACAACACACACACACACACACACCGACAACACACACACACACACCGACAACACACACACACACACACCGACAACACACACACACACACACCGACAACACACACACACACACACCGACAACACACACACACACCGACAACACACACACACACAACACACACACACACACACACACCGACAACACAAACACACACACACACACACACCGACAACACACACACACACACACACCGACAACACACACACACACACACACTGACAACACACACACACCGACAACACACACACACACACACCGACAACACACACACACACACACCGACAACACACACACACCGACAACACACACACACACACACACACCGACAACACACACACACACCGACAACACACACACACACAACACCGACAACACACACACACACCGACAACACACACACACACAACACCGACATCACACACACACACACCGACAACACACACACACACACACACCGACAACACACACACACACACACCTGACAACACACACACACACACACCGACAACACACACACACCGACAACACACACACACACACACCGACAACACACACACACACACACCGACAACACACACACACACAACACACACACACACACCGACAACACACACACACACACACACCGACAACACACACACACACACCGACAACACACACACACACACACACCGACAACACACACACACACACACCGACAACACACACACACACACACCGACAACACACACACACACACACCGACACACACACACACACACCGACAACACACACACACACAACACACACACACACACCGACAACACACACACACACACACACCGACAACACACACACACACACCGACAACACACACACACACACACACCGACAACACACACACACACACACCGACAACACACACACACACACACACCGACAACACACACACACACCGACAACACACACACACACCAACAACACACACACACACACCGACAACACACACACACACACCGACAACACACCGACAACACACACACACACCGACAACACACACACACCGACAACACACACACACACACACCGACAACACACACACACACACACACACCGACAACACACACACACACACACCGACAACACACACACACACACACCGACAACACACACACACACACCGACAACTCACACACACACACCGACAACACACACACACACACACCGACAACACATAAACACACACACACCGACAACACACACACACACACACACTGACAACACACACACATACACACCGACAACACACACACACACCGACAACACACACACACACACACCGACAACACACAACACACACACACCGACAACACACACACACACACACCGACAACACACACACACACACACCGACAACACACACACACACACCGACAACACACACACACACACCGACAACACACACACACACACCGACAACACACACACACACACCGACAACACACACACACCGACAACACACACACACACACACCGACAACACACACACACACCGACAACACACACACACACACACACACACACACACACACACACCGACAACACAAACACACACACACACACACACCGACAACACACACACACACAACACCGACAACACACACACACACACCGACAACACACACACACACACACACCGACAACACACACACACACACACACTGACAACACACACACACACACACCGACACACACACACACACCGACAACACACACACACACACACCGACAACACACACACACACACACCGACAACACACACACACACACCGACAACACACACACACACACACACTGACAACACACACACACACACACCGACAACACACACACACCGACAACACACACACACACACACACACCGACAACACACACACACACCGACACACACACACACCACACACACACACACACACACCGACAACACACACACACACACCGACAACACACACACACACACACACCGACAACACACACACACACACACCGACAACACACACACACACACCGACAACACACACACACACACACCGACACACACACACACACACCGACAACACACACACACACAACACACACACACACACCGACAACACACACACACACACACCACACACACACACACACACCGACAACACACACACACACACCGACAACACACCGACAACACACACACACACCGACAACACACACACACCGACAACACACACACACACACACCGACAACACACACACACACACACACCGACAACACACACACACACACACACCGACAACACACACACACACACACCGACAACACACACACACACACCGACAACACACACACACACACCGACAACACACACACACACACACCGACAACACACAAACACACACACACCGACAACACACACACACACACACTGACAACACACACACACACACACCGACAACACACACACACACACCGACAACACACACACACACACCGACAACACACACACACACACCGACAACACACACACACACCGACAACACACACACACACACACCGACAACACACACACACACACACCGACAACACACACACACACCGACAACACACACACACACAACACACACACACACACACACACCGACAACACACACACACACACACACACACCGACAACACACACACACACACACACCGACAACACACACACACACACACCGACAACACACACACACCGACAACACACACACACACACACCGACAACACACACACACACACACCGACAACACACACACACCGACACACACACACACACACACACACACACACCGACAACACACACACACACCGACAACACACACACACACAACACCGACAACACACACACACACCGACAACACACACACACACAACACCGACATCACACACACACACACCGACAACACACACACACACACACACCGACAACACACACACACACACACACTGACAACACACACACACACACACCGACAACACACACACACACCGACAACACACACACACCGACAACACACACACACACACACACCGACAACACACACACACACACACACGACAACACACACACACACACCGACAACACACACACACACACACCGACAACACACACACACACACCGACAACACACACACACACACCGACAACACACACACACACACACCGACAACACATACACACACACACACCGACAACACACACACACACACACTGACAACACACACACATACACACCGACAACACACACACACACACCGACAACACACACACACACACCGACAACACACACACACACACCGACAACACACACACACACCGACAACACACACACACACACACCGACAACACACACACACACACACCGACAACACACACACACACCGACAACACACACACACACACACACACACACACACACACACCGACAACACACACACACACACACACACACACCGACAACACACACACACACACACACACGACAACACACACACACACACACACGACACACACACACACACCGACAACACACACACACACACACCGACAACACACACACACACGACAACACACACACACACACACACACACACCGACACACACACACACACACCGACAACACACACACACACACACCGACAACACACACACACACACCGACAACACACACACACACAACACCGACACACACACACACACACCGACAACACACACACACACACACACCGACAACACACACACACACACACACGACAACACACACACACACACACCGACAACACACACACACCGACAACACACACACACACACACCGACAACACACACACACACACACCGACAACACACACACACACACACCGACAACACACACACACACACCGACAACACACACACACACACCGACAACACACACACACACACACCGACAACACACAAACACACACACACCGACAACACACACACACACACACGACAACACACACACACACACACCGACAACACACACACACACACCGACAACACACACACACACACCGACAACACACACACACACACCGACAACACACACACACACCGACAACACACACACACACACCGACAACACACACACACACACACCGACAACACACACACACACCGACAACACACACACACACAACACACACACACACACACACACCGACAACACACACACACACACACACACACACACCGACAACACACACACACACACACACCGACAACACACACACACACACACACGACACACACACACACACCGACAACACACACACACACACACCGACAACACACACACACCGACAACACACACACACACACACACACACACCGACAACACACACACACACCGACAACACACACACACACAACACCGACAACACACACACACACCGACAACACACACACACACAACACCGACATCACACACACACACACCGACAACACACACACACACACACACCGACAACACACACACACACACACACTGACAACACACACACACACACACCGACAACACACACACACCGACAACACACACACACACACACCGACAACACACACACACACACACCGACAACACACACACACACAACACACACACACACACCGACAACACACACACACACACACACCGACAACACACACACACACACCGACAACACACACACACACACACACCGACAACACACACACACACACACCGACAACACACACACACACACACCGACAACACACACACACACCGACAACACACACACACACAACGACACACACACACACACACACCGACAACACACACACACACACACACACACCGACAACACACACACACACACACACCGACAACACACACACACACACACACGACAACACACACACACCGACAACACACACACACACACACCGACAACACACACACACACACACCGACAACACACACACACACACCACACACACACACACACACACACACCGACAACACACACACACACCGACAACACACACACACACAACACCGACAACACACACACACACCGACAACACACACACACACAACACCGACACACACACACACACACCGACAACACACACACACACACACACCGACAACACACACACACACACACACTGACAACACACACACACACACACCGACAACACACACACACCGACAACACACACACACACACACCGACAACACACACACACACACACCGACAACACACACACACCGACAACACACACACACACACCGACAACACACACACACACACACACCGACAACACACACACACACACCGACACACACACACACACACACACCGACAACACACACACACACACACCGACAACACACACACACACACACCGACAACACACACACACACACACACGACAACACACACACACACCGACAACACACACACACACACCGACAACACACACACACACACCGACAACACACACACACACACACACGACAACACACACACACACACCGACAACACACACACACACACACACCGACAACACACACACACACACACGACAACACACACACACACACACCGACAACACACACACACACCGACAACACACACACACACCAACAACACACACACACACACCGACAACACACACACACACACCGACAACACACCGACAACACACACACACACCGACAACACACACACACCGACAACACACACACACACACACCGACACACACACACCACACACACACACCGACAACACACACACACACACACCGACAACACACACACACACACACCGACAACACACACACACACACCGACAACACACACACACACACCGACAACACACACACACACACACCGACAACACATAAACACACACACACCGACAACACACACACACACACACACTGACAACACACACACACACACACCGACAACACACACACACACCGACAACACACACACACACACACCGACAACACATAAACACACACACACCGACAACACACACACACACACACTGACAACACACACACATACACACCGACAACACACACACACACACCGACAACACACACACACACACCGACAACACACACACACACACCGACAACACACACACACACCGACAACACACACACACACACACCGACAACACACACACACACACACCGACAACACACACACACACCGACAACACACACACACACAACACACACACACACACACACACCGACAACACAAACACACACACACACACACACCGACAACACACACACACACAACACCGACATCACACACACACACACCGACAACACACACACACACACACACCGACAACACACACACACACACACACTGACAACACACACACACACACACCGACAACACACACACACCGACAACACACACACACACACACCGACAACACACACACACACACACCGACAACACACACACACACACCGACAACACCGACAACACACACACACACCGACAACACACACACACACAACACACACACACACACACACACACCGACAACACACACACACACACACACCGACAACACACACACACACACACACCGACAACACACACACACACACACCGACAACACACACACACACACCGACAACACACACACACACACCGACACACACACACACACACACACCGACAACACACACACACACACCGACAACACACACACACACACACCGACACACACACACACACACACCGACAACACACACACACACACCGACAACACACACACACACACCGACAACACACACACACACCAACAACACACACACACACACCGACAACACACACACACACACCGACAACACACACACACACACACACCGACAACACACACACACCGACAACACACACACACACACACCGACAACACACACACACACACACACCGACAACACACACACACACACACCGACAACACACACACACACACACCGACAACACACACACACACACCGACAACTCACACACACACACCGACAACACACACACACACACACCCGACAACACACAAACACACACACACCGACAACACACACACACACACACCGACAACACACACACATACACACCGACAACACACACACACACACCGACAACACACACACACACACACCGACAACACATAAACACACACACACCGACAACACACACACACACACACTGACAACACACACACATACACACCGACAACACACACACACACACCGACAACACACACACACACACCGACAACACACACACACACACCGACAACACACACACACACCGACAACACACACACACACACACCGACAACACACACACACACACACCGACAACACACACACACACCGACAACACACACACACACAACACACACACACACACACACACCGACAACACAAACACACACACACACACACACCGACAACACACACACACACAACACCGACAACACACACACACACACCGACAACACACACACACACACACACCGACAACACACACACACACACACACTGACAACACACACACACACACACCGACAACACACACACACCGACAACACACACACACACACACACGACAACACACACACACACACACCGACAACACACACACACACACCGACAACACACCGACAACACACACACACACCGACAACACACACACACACGACACACACACACACACACACACACCGACAACACACACACACACACACACCGACAACACACACACACACACACACGACAACACACACACACACA